>NC_079172.1:39853203-40010703 GCF_947568905.1 Ostrea edulis
GCATGCATAGAATGTATGCAATTTAGCACAATTTATTGTATTTCGGATACCATAAGTGAATAATGGAAATAACTACGGACGTATAATGTTGATATCATACAGTCCTAAATGATAACTTTAAAATGATAATTGATATCAATACACGTGTACAAAGTTATACGTTTGATATCAAAGCTTATATCATTATAATCGGGTAATTTTAGCATTTGGAAAAATGACGAGGTGAGGATTTTTAGTGTTTTTACTCGAAATATTTAAATCATCAAGTAGTTGTGCTTTTCAGATAAACTGCACACAAAAAGAAGATAAAACAGTTATATTGAAACATTCATAGTTAATCAATCAGACGAAGATCCTCACCATGCCATGGACAACAAAAGGGAGATAAATCTGGAAGCTCTACCTGTTCCTTGGATAGGCGCCAGTTTGTTGCCGACCCTATGTTGTCTTCTAGTTGCTCAATGGAGTTGGCTCCAATGATAACAGAGGCAACCACGTCCTTCTGAAGCAGCCACCGGATTGCTACCTGGGGAATGCTCTTTCCTGATGGTAAAAATCGACAAATACAGATATTAAATATCGACAAATACAGACATTAAAAATCGACAAATACAGATAGTAAAACTTGACAAATACAGACAGTAAAATCGACAAATACAGAGAGTAAACATCGACAAATACAGAGAGTAAAAATAGACAAATACAGACAATAAAAATCGACAGATACAGATAGTAAACATCGACAAATACAGACAGTAATCATCGACAAAACTATTGTATTATCTTCCTTTAAATATTCAAGACTAAGTTATCATTTAAGGTGGGTCCTTAGTCCTGGATTTTTGGGGTTTAGGTAGCATGTTTTTGTTTGGAATCAATAAATTAACATTCAGAGTAATGAAAAAAGGCAAAACAGTTAAGGGTTTCCATATTAATTTTCATTACATACACCACTAAAGTCATATACCCCGATGTAGATTTTTATGAAATTCATTGGAAACAGTTATTTGTTGTTATTTTAATATAAAAACAACAAACTATTTTTTGAATTGCATTTATTTATCGGGAAACATGTCAATAACTAAAACACATGTAATTTTCAAAATGTTCATCAAGTTTTAGAATATTATGTGCAAAATTATTGAATTAGCGTTATTCCCCAAAATGTTAAAAAACAAACAAATGTGGACGCATAGCATGGTTTACATATCGTTTTTTCTGTTTATATTAGTAGAGTTACATCTGTTATAGTTATTCATGGGAAAAAATCCATAACTTTCCTTAATAATTTCAAATCTATAGCTTCCAGATTATGTATACCGTATACCCCCATCAAAAACTGAAGTCTGGCACCATACAGCTGAGCTATTTAAAATCACTCGGGATTAAAATTTTATGTAATTTCATGAAAAGACACAGATAATGATTCCTTATCACCTTGGTAAAATGTTTGTCAAAAATAAAGGAAATCTATCGCATTATGGACTTGATAAATAATTGAATGAAAACAGAGTTATTGTCCTTGGATTCAATATTTTGAAACATATCATTGACTATTCAAATTTAACTAAGAATTTTGAAATATTTTATGGCTAACAAGATTTTTTACAATAACTATTGAAAAAGATTCCAACAAAATTTACGTTCCTATCATTAAATCATTGACTTTGCAAAATCCTATGACGTCACAGGAGTGTGGAACTACGTTAAAGTGTATTTTATAAATTTTAAATAGATAATTATCCTAAACTAAGATTTTAAATGTATGTAGATGTATACGATCCTATGATTTAATTCTTATTGTATCCTTGTCTTTGATTGGTCAAATTCAAATTAAGGAACGCAGGTTATATTTTTATGACCTGACGGTCTTTTCACTAACCGATCGTAGATCGTAAACGTACGATTACGTTTACAATCACTTTAACGTGCACGTATACGAGCGTTTTACGAAACATATCGTAGTCGTAGCACTTAATATTGGGATTTACGTCCAAATGTTTAGAACTCTTTTCTCTGTGGAGGTAGATTTGAAATAAATCTTACTGTAGAAAGAATTATTAATTCATTATTCCGATTTTATGATTTTGAATATATCCTTATCGTCTGCAGTAATCTACATGTATATATGTAGCTATGAATACAAATACAAATATTTATTGGCACAAACACAATTACAATAATTGGCCATTGACAATCATTAGATAATGTTTACTCACTTTTCATGTAGTCTTAAGTAATTGACTTCTATATTCAAAACAGCCTCCTTATAAATTTCACAGTAATTTTCAAGACTTTATGTATACCACTATTTAAATGTACTTATAACATGCATCTTTCATTGTCCAGAGTAATATTTTTTTTGGTTATATTATAAATGTTTCTAAAGTAGGTGTTTCTTAACTTAGAATAAGATTTACATTGAAAAAGAAAATGAATTTCATCCTCAATCACATCAGTATTGCAAGTATTATAACATCTTTCATTTATTGATGTGGAATTATATCTACCACTTTCTATTGCAAGTTTATGTGCACTCAATCTAAAATCTTTCATATTTGTACTTTCAAGAAGCATGCACACTATATTTGAAAATTGGTTGCCATGGTAATAAAATTTGAAAATTGGGCTCCTGAAGACGAATTTTCCTCTATTTCCTGGTAGTTTGAGACCTAAGAATCACGGACTGATTTTATTGTCAAGGATACCAAAGTTACGGGAATTCTATAAATTGTTTTTAATGAAGAATTTATATGAAAGAAGTACTGAAACGAAACATATTACTTGTACGATGAAAGAAATATAGTCTTCAGTCTGTAAATCTCGCATGTTCAAAAGTTGATGAAACAATTACACTGACGTCACAATGCACGGGACACCTACAACTCTCCCTGAGATGTACAAAGCAAGAGGCCCATCGGCCTTCTCGACCACCTGAGTATTAGTTAAAAGTATCACGAATCCGAAGGACTTTAAAATCTAGAAAAAATTATGTTCCGGGTTCTAATATTCAGCAATAGTATAAAACAAGATGTATTCTTATAAGTCTCAATATATCTGGCAAATTGCCAATCCGAAGCTAAAGTGACCAGGGTTAAAATGTAAATATGTTAAAAGAGTATTTTATAGAATTTTTAATAGTTTCATTGTTATTGATATCTGTATTGATATAGGGAGGTGACCATTCTACATTGATCCAGTGCCTTTTTATGGGATTCGAAACTGTGACTGTGAGATGTATGAGAGTTTGACTTCTAGGCGGGCAATTCTACTTTCACTTTAAACGGTAAGTTGAAAAGAGCATGCTGCATCTTTGATGTAAAATATCTCGAAAAGGAATCAAGGACCCTATTGCAAATTTGGCCTTGTTGGAAAGGTTAGGATGTTTGCAGAAAGTTGATATCTGTCATTATACTGGGAAATTTGGTTTTTGAATTAGGAGGGGTTGAAAATGGGTATATTTTCCTCATTTTTGTTGATTTTTTACTTCCAGGATGGCAGGTGCCTGAGTGTATTTCGACCCATTTCCAGGCTAGCAGCAGATGTCATAATGGACCTTTAAAATCTTTTACATGTGTACTTTCAAGAACCATATACATTATTTTTGAAAATTGGTTGCAAATTGGTAATAAAATCTGAAAATCAAAATATGGGCTTCTGAAGGCGAATTTTCCTCCATTTCCTGGTAGTTTGAGACCTATATCTTTAATACCCCCATTAGTTCCTATACTGATGAAAGACTTTATTTACATAACATGAAATATGTAGCATTAACGCGATATGACTAATTTAGACCCATCCTAGAGTTAATACCCGGGGGATGTGAAATCACAATTTTGTTACATGTACATTTATATTCTTTTATTCTTTTCCTAAATATGCTTTTTACTTTTTACGCTGCATCAGCAAACTTAAAGAAGTCTTTCAAACCATAAAGACAATGATCCCTGTAATAATTTTGGTTCCACCCTGGAACCAAAACCTTTATTCCTTGAGATCATGTACATATAATATAGATTTTTTTGTAAAAGACTACCTACTACTTCTAAATATCCATTTAGTTTCAATTCATTATTAATAGCAATAAAGAAATGTTTTTTTGTTTTTTTTTTAGACATAAACGCTATACACCAAGTTTGGCCCTGCCATAAAGTTAGAACATCTACCACGAGGCTTATGTAATTCACAATTTTGGTAGAGACCTTCCTTCTCTACATCGCTGCATTTAGTTTTCCTTACATTGAAAATGGTCAGTTTTTGACATTTTTTGCTCCGTCCCAAGGACCCCATGGGTGGAGGAATCCTGTAATTTACAATTTATATCCCCTTGTCCCAAATCTGCTTCATACCAAAATTTGGAAAGAATTGGACCGGCAGTTATCAAGAAGTTAAAAATGTTCAATTAATGACGGACGACGCGCGACGACGGACGCAGACCAATTGCAATAGGGCACATGAGTTTATTACTCAATTGCAAGTGACCTAAAAACTTTCCAAATTCTTTTGGAAGCCACTAATCAATATTAGATTCTTTAAAATTCTCAGAAATTTATTTCACGGAGAACAAACAGGAACCGTAAAATATTCTTATTCAACAAATAGTGCCAACCAAAGGAAATGAAATCTGGTATTTCAAGTGATAGAATAGCATTCATTCCGAAGATGGGGTATTTGGCTAATATGGGTTGAATTGGACAACTATACAGCGTTCAAATTTTTTCCAAAGAAAAATGTTTCTATTCAATTCCTGACTGCTGTCATGTACAGTGTATATATGGATATATATCGATATTTCCGTGCCAACAAAGTCGGTGAATTTTGCTGTTTTGTGGAAAAATGATCGATGAGTTATGCGTGGATTTATGTTTATTTTTGAATAGGTAAATTTGATAGTTCTATGGAAAAACGCATGTAGAAGATCGGAAGAAACCCGCGACCTGGGAATGAATTGCTGTCCAAATATTTAAATATGACATGGATGAAGTATCCGGGACGGAGGATTCCGTGAGTGAGGACATCCGTAAGTGGTGTCCGTTTAAGTGTCGAATCCGTATAGGGGTTACAATCACGGATGAATCGCTTGGTCGCATTAAGGGAACCGTGGATAATAACTGAGTCTATGATTCTATAATGTACCGTAATTGCAAAGTAATTGTGATTGTTTTATTTCTCTAAAGTGTCAACAAACTCAGCCAGGTAAATACTACCACAAAATGATCACAGACAGTGCCAGAATGGCGGTCATATTACTCATTTACGTGCATGTATAGGAACACTTACGATAGTCTTACATGAAAGGTGAAGATAACGAACAGTGATCAATCTGATAAATCCCATAAGCAATACATAATAGATAGTTGGGAAACACGGACCCCTGGACATACCAGAGGTATACCATTCGTTGAGTTACGATCGATATTGGTCGTAAATCGCAAGTCATAACTTTAGTGAAACGGTCGTACATGCTAACGACTACGATCGGTTAGTGAAACGGCCGCAAGGTCATACTCGTATAATATGCCCCAGAATTAAAGCTATTCCTTTAACATTCGGATCTGCTTTGAGAATAACTCCAAAATACATCATGATGATGGTCATGAATAATGTTTGATCCACGATATGAAAATTGCAATACAAACTCTAACGTATTCAAACAAAACATAGATGTGTTTCTATGCATTTGAAAAAGTGAAAATATTAAATTAACTGTTATCAATGTCATAATTCCTATAAAGAATACAAAATTATGAGTAGGACAAACACGGGCCCCTGGACAAACCAAAGTTGGGATCAGGTGTCCAGGAGGAGTAAGCATCCCTTGTTGACCGTTCACGCCCGCCTTGACCCTATATTTTGAACAGATAAAGGAAGTAATCCGTAGTCAAAATTAGTATGTAAAGTGGTATGAAACACGTCAGACACCATTCGACCAATGATAGGTTGTATGGGTAAATTAGATCGTTATAACTACCATAGAATTTGCGAAATGCTGACTTTAAATGAAACTGTTGAAACCCCTGTAACATCAACTTATTTGTCAGTAGCGTGCTGCGATTAAAATATTATCATTCGAAGAACAAGCTCGTAGATATCGAATCAATAGAAATATGTAAACACCATATGCACGTGATAGTGATATATTGCTATATGAATATTCATTCTTTTAACTATACCACAATTTTTGGCAATCTTTTTCATGGCTTCTAATAGCTTCCAGAAATCTTCTTTGTTATCGTACTGACTCCAAGCAGGGGCAATCTCCATAGCCTTTGATTCATCTTGAGCAACGAGTCCAATCCGTCCCGCCGATAAACTAGGTCTTGTACCACGTTTATATTTACCAGTAAGCATTCCACTGAAACGATAAAACAGACATGGACCGATTAAAAGTATCTTTATGTACACACACAAGTCTAATCCAGCCACGTTTTATAAAAGTCACGAATTCGCAATTGCAGTTTGTGACTTGAATCATGATTATAATTTGGTTTTTTTAAGATATGGTAGATATCTTAGGTTAAATACATATAGTTATCCTAAGTTACATGTCTATATTTAAATTCACTGAATCTTTTCTCGTCTATTTCTTTTGAAATTGACATTGCTTTCATAATGCAATAAATACATGTTTATTGCAAACATGTTCGATCCGGTTTTCTAGTACCACCTGTCTGCAAAATCATGACCAAATATGGAGTGTCATCGAGATTAAAGGGTACATTGGCTGTTCCATTAAATGTAACAAATGGGTCAACCAAATGATATTTTATATCTTAATTCTAGTTTTATTATATCTTTAGATAATACATAAAAGTATGAATATAAACAATAAAATGTCTTTCTTTGTTGTTTCATCGGGTGATGAAGGTAGCAATCATTGCAGAAAAACCGCTGGTTATGCATTTTCTCTGCAGTGCTAGCCATCTTCATCATGCGATGAAACAACAAAGAAAGCATTTTATTGTTTAAATAGATATTTTAGCAATCTTTTGTTCAATACACGTTGTTACTATTTTAGGTAAATAAATACCACAGCTATCTGAGGCCATGGATGTAAACATATTTTAGCTACCTTAAGTTATACATATTTTAGCAATCTAAGGTTAAATACATATTTCAGATATCTCAGGTTGAATACATATATCAGGTATCTCAGGTTAAATACATACTTTAGCTATCTCAAGTTGAATACATATTCTAGCTATCTCAGGTTATACATAATTTACCATACGTTACATATATATACATGTATACACTTGGCAATCATGTCTTATAAAGATCTTGTAGTTATCTTATGTTTTACACACTTTGGCTGTATACATACACTATATACCGGCCGTATTGGCTCTGTGGATAGACCATTTCGTGATCGTATGACCACATGTCGTAAGTTCGAACCCTACTCGTGCCATCGCCGCGTATACCTAAGACAAAAATATGTAGTGATTGGTCCTTTGTCAAACGTTCGTCAATCAGAAGTTAGAGTCGCTGGTCTTCGGATGAGATCTTAAAACTCAAGACAATCTAATTAAAATCAGATCTTCTCTAACCGTCCAGTGTAACGGTTAGAGAAGATCTGATCTTATTTATATTGAAATCAAGGTAACCGTTCTGTTTCGCAGCAGCTATGCCACCATGAATGACAATCACTGCTACGGCTCTAAGCTATATGCAAAGTTCTAAATGTGGCACTTCATTTACAGCTAGTGACTTGTCGAAAAAAATTAAACATACTTGAAGGGACGTAAAACAAATAAACAACAAATATACAGCTATCCTGCGTTTTCTACTTAAATAAATTACCCTATCTGGTTTATTGACATTTACAGTGTATCATTTCGGTTATTGATGACAGAAGCTGCCCTATCTGGTTTATTGACCTTTACAGTGTATCATTTCGGTTATTGATGCCATAAGCTTCCCTATCTGGTTTATTGACATTTATAGTGTATCATTTCGGTTTTTGATGACAGAAGCTGCCCTATCTGGTTTATTGACATTTACAGTGTATCATTTCGGTTATTGATGCCATAAGCTTCCCTATCTGGTTTATTGACATTTACAGTGTATCATTTCGGTTATTGATGACATAAGCTGCCCTATCTGGTTTTAAATAGGATTAAACATTCTTTTTGAAGAATTTATCGATGTATAAACTCTGGACATTTTACTCACAACCTGAATAAAAGTGCGAAGTTGTTACATTTTTACCCCCCCCCCCCCAAAAAAAAACTTCAGTTGCTATTTGAACTATAGTTTGTTATTATACTTATGTCCTTTCTATGCATTTAATTATTCCTAAGGATTGTTTTAAATTGTTTTATATGTTATTAAGGTAATTATAGCATTACATTAGGCGCTATATATTAATGATAATAATTATGCATTTTAATTCTGACACTATGAACATTTTATTCACATGTATGTGCACATCGATTTTATATTATTTTTTCTTTTACATTTGTAAAGCGCTTTAGAGAACTATTGCTGATAGGGCGCTATATAAATCTTTTAATTACAATATATGAAATATGTGTTGTTTTATAACGAATTCCTCCAGTTAACAGTGTTACGCTCCAGTTAACAGTATTACGCTCCAGTTTACAGTATTACCCTTTTAATGGACTCCATGGTAAAACCCCGAGATTTTCCTGTTTACAGACTTGAAATTCTTCAAATTCCGGATGTCGGCAAAGTAAGTTGTATTGTTGCTGTAAAATGGATACAAAATGTTACCATTATTATCGCTAATGTAAAACATGCGTTCTATTTTGTTAAATCTGGTTTATCCACATACCTGAAGACTGACAACAGCCGGGTACCTGCCGGACTTGCAGAGATCCACCACTTTCTGCATCTGCCAACCACACAGGTTGCACACTCCGATATAGCGCACCTTACCAGCCTTAACCAGATCTCCGAGGGCTTCTAACCACTCCTCAGGGGGAACGGCGAAGTCCCAGTTGTGAATCTGTTAAAACTAAGACTCATCTAAAACAAGTAAACTACAATATAATAGGTTAGGACCATTGTATTCAATAACAAAAAAGTACAAATTTAAGTTATGTCTTCTATAATGACTGTCATCTTGCTGTATGTGAACAATTTTCTGTGGACGGGAGGAGATATATTCATGGGTGGAGTAATTGTGCGTTGTAGTATTTTAGACACTTTTGGGTACCTTACAAATGATGCACTAAAACTTTGTAATAATAGTTGTTGCATTGCTGATTACGTTATCGAATGATATCCGATGAATTTGTCCACGAGTTTTGACAACTAGCAACCAATTTATGTTTCTCAACTGTAGTCCGAAATATCTGACGTTTTCCTGGCTTTTTATGATTTTGAGATTTACCGTACGAGGAAAACGTCAGAACCCCCATTACGTAGACTGGAAATTTCGGCATTCTCGGGCCGATTTTAAATACTTGCGAGCCGAATTCAATGTTAAACTCATAATTAATCAATAAAACGATGCTTCTTGTACTTATTGATATCGATGAACATATTTACAATGTATGTGAAGAACTGCGAATTTCATATCCACGATTAGATTGAAAGATTTCCTCTCCATCTTGTATTTATGGACCAAAATCTACAAGGAACTTGAAGGAGTGATATATATGTAGACATAAGCAACATTTAAGATAACAAACGAGAACATGTCCGCCAAATCAAACAATCCCCCGAAACATGGGATATAACACTTGCACGCGTTTCCTGCTGCACGTGATCATTATTAATTATATAGATTCTTGGTAGGGTATATGGATTCACATTTCCTTTCAAAGTTTATAATAGCACAGGAATACATATATATAAAAACTTTGACAAGGAGTCCATATACCCTATCAAGAATCTACATAACGAATATGTCCTACTGCAAAGCGATCAATGTAAAAATCACCTCATGTTTTTTGTTTGTTTACAAACACGCAGACGATAAATATCATTATTACGTCACGAGCGGAGCTATTTTTAATATATGAAGTAAACAAATGGAATTCACAAATAATTTCTGAAAATGCTAAAAATAAAACATAAATTAAAAAAAAAAAGTTTTTACTAAGCGGATGTATCGGAGCCTTTTCGTATTCCATCTATTCTTGGCAAGGTACATGTACATGACCTCATATTTCCGATTTGTTGTCCAATCAAATGTCTAGATTTTTCTCTGCAACAGACCATATTAATATTACCTGATAGAGGTCTATATAGTCCGTCTGAAGCCGTTTAAGGCTCGCCTCACAGCTCTGCATGATGTGTTTCCGTCCTAAACCAACGTTATTCACATCATTTCCCATTGGACTTCTCACTTTGGTGGCAATTACGAATTTTTCTCTTTCTTGTCTGTCAAAAGAATGTCCTAATCGTGAAGAAATTTTTTTTCCTTGAATTATCTCCTGCATAACATTCTAAGTCTGTGTGTATTTTAATGCGGGATCTTATACAAAATCAACAACTCATTTATGATACCTAAAGCCACCACTCTAGTAAACATGCTACGCAGACCAACCACTCGCCTATGGTACTTTCAGACACCCTTCTGGTATACATGCTTACCTAACCAACCACTCGCCTATGATGCTTTCCGATACTCCTCTGGTATACATGTTTGCAGTGTCGATGAAATTTCCACCGAGAGCAGCGAATCGGTCCAGGACTTTGTGAGATGCATCCTTGTCCAACTTGCCGATCTACTAATACAGGAACTTTAAGAGACAATTAGGAATTAGGAGAGCACTCTCTGGTTTTTCATGCAGCCTTTGAGTTTCCATAATTCTGATTTAAATGATAAGCTTGAAACTGAATAAATTGATGTTCTAAAACGTGAACTTCCTTGAGAATTACACATGGGGATGGTAATGAATTGATTCAAATTTTTTTTTTTAAATACTCGAATTACTTTATAAGATTAGCAAAGTTGATATCCAAAGTGTTGTATCAAAGTTTGATTTGACTTTAGTTAATATTCCCATGTTTTTATCGATGGGTTTTATATTCAAAATGCACTCACCTGTGGTTGGCCGAATGTCATGGCCCCCAGACATATGTTGGACACACGCAGTCCGGTACGGCCGAGGTAGTTATACTCCATAGTGAAAATCCAGGGAGTCTTAGTCAATGCTGTACACAGAGTTACCCCTCAAGTTAACTGCAGAAAGTTAAATTCAGTGGTATGTGGTTTATTTGATATCAATTGAGGTCATCCGATATCTCTCAGGTGATATACGGAGGCAGCTTTTCGACAGGCAATAATTAGAACATTTTCCTCTCTTTTAGGGGATGATCGGGTCAATTTTCAGAAGATATGACATGCGTGTATCCTACATGTCATATCTGCTGAAAATTGCAGGAACAGTCAATTTTGAATCCCGTGATCGCTGTTCAAAGTGATGGGCAAAATCATTATTTTAAAAAACATCTTGTTTCTTTGGAAAATGTTGTTAATACTCAGAGGAAAAATAATTCATCTGCCATTTTGACCTATTATATGTTTGCGCTTTCTATCAATACGCTCAGTGCAAAATGGATCGATGT
Organism: Ostrea edulis; assembly: GCF_947568905.1. Classification (NCBI taxonomy): domain Eukaryota; kingdom Metazoa; phylum Mollusca; class Bivalvia; order Ostreida; family Ostreidae; genus Ostrea; species Ostrea edulis. The sequence goes on from NC_079172.1 coordinate 39,864,748, forward strand.
TCACGTTTCTTGATTGACTTAACTAGTGACTTAACTAGAAGTACCAATAAGTGTTAAATCAAATAGAGACGTCACTAGGTGTAGGAGAACTGTTAAATCATAAAGAGACGTCACCAGCTGTAGGTGAAGTGTTAAATCATATAGAGACGTCACTAGGTGTAGGAGAAGTGTTATATCATGTAAAGACGTCACTAGGTGTAGGAGAAGTGTTATATCATATAAAGACGTCACTAGGTGTAGGAGAAGTGTTATATCATATAAAGACGTCACTAGGTGTAGGAGAAGTGTTATATCATATAAAGACGTCACTAGGTGTAGGAGAAGTGTTAAATCATATAAAGACGTTACCAGCTGTAGGAAAAGTGTTCAATCATATAAAGAAGTCAACAGGTGTAAAAGAAGTGTTAAATCATATAGAGACGTCACTAGGTGTAGGAGAAGTGTTAAATCATAAAGAGACGTCACTAGCTGTAGGAGAAGTGTTAAATCATATAGAGAGGTCACTAGCTGTAGGTGAAGTGTTAAATCATATAGAGACGTCACTAGCTGTAGGAGAAGTGTTAAATCATATAGAGACGTCACTAGGTGTAGGAGAAGTTTTAAATCATATAGAGACGTCACTAGGTGTAGGAGAAGTTTTAAATCATATCGAGACGTCACTAGGTGTAGGAGAAGTGTTAACTCATATAAAGACGTTACCAGCTGTAGGAAAAGTGTTCAATCATATAAAGAAGTCAACAGGTGTAAAAGAAGTGTTAAATCATATGGAGACGTCACTAGCTGTAGGAGAAGTGTTAAATCATAAAGAGACGTCACCAACTGTAGTAGAAGTGTTAAATCATATATAGACATCGTCAACTGTAGGAGAAGTGTTAAATCATATAGAGACATCGTGAACTGTAGGAGAAGTGTTAAATCATATAGAGACGTCAACAACTGTAGGAGAAGTGTTAAATCATATGGATACGTCACTAGGTGTAGGAGAAGTGTTAAATCATATATAGACATCATCAACTGTAGGAGAAGTGTTAAATCATATATAGACATCGTCAACTGTAGGAGAAGTGTTAAATCATATAGAGACGTCAACAACTGTAGGAGAAGTGTTAAATCATATGGATACGTCACTAGGTGTAGGAGAAGTGTTAAATTATATAGAGACGTCAACAACTGTAGGAGAAGTGTTAAATCATATAGAGACGTCAACAACTGTAGGAGAAGTGTTAAATCATATGGATACGTCACTAGGTGTAGGAGAAGTGTTAAATCATATATAGACATCATCAACTGTAGGAGAAGTGTTAAATCATATATAGACATCGTCAACTGTAGGAGAAGTGTTAAATCATATGGATACGTCACTAGGTGTAGATGAAGTGTTAAATCATATAGAGACGTCACTAAGTGTAGGAGAAGTTTTAAATCATATAAAGACGTCATCAGCTGTAGGAGAAGTGTTAAATCATATAGAGACGTCAACAACTGTAGGAGAAGTGTTAAATCATATGGATACGTCACTAGGTGTAGGAGAAGTGTTAAATCATATAGAGACGTCACTAGGTGTAGGAGAAGTGTTAAATCATATAAAGACGTCATCAGCTGTAGGAGAAGTTTTAAATCATATAGAGACGTCACTAGGTTTAGAAGAAATGTTAAATCATATAAAGACGTTACCAGCTGTAGGAAAAGTGTTCAATCATATAAAGAAGTCAACAGGTGTAAAAGAAGTGTTAAATCATATGGAGACGTCACTAGCTGTAGGAGAAGTGTTAAATCATAAAGAGACGTCACCAACTGTAGGAGAAGTGTTAAATCATATATAGACATCATCAACTGTAGGAGAAGTGTTAAATCATATATAGACATCGTCAACTGTAGGAGAAGTGTTAAATCATATGGATACGTCACTGGGTGTAGGAGAAGTGTTAAATTATATAGAGACCTCAACAACTGTAGGAGAAGTGTTAAATCATATGGATACGTCACTAGGTGTAGGAGAAGTGTTAAATCATATAGAGACGTCACTAAGTGTAGGAGAAGTTTTAAATCATATAAAGACGTCATCAGCTGTAGGAGAAGTGTTAAATCATATAGAGACGTCAACAACTGTAGGAGAAGTGTTAAATCATATGGATACGTCACTAGGTGTAGGAGAAGTGTTAAATCATATAGAGACGTCACTAGGTGTAGGAGAAGTGTTAAATCATATAAAGACGTCATCAGCTGTAGGAGAAGTGTTAAATCATATAGAGACGTCACTAGGTTTAGAAGAAGTGTTAAATCATATAAAGACGTTACCAGCTGTAGGAAAAGTGTTCAATCATATAAAGAAATCAACAGGTGTAAAAGAAGTGTTAAATCATATGGAGACGTCACTAGCTGTAGGAAAAGTGTTAAATCATATATAGACATCATCAGCTGTAGGAGAAGTGTTAAATCATATATAGACATCGTCAACTGTAGGAGAAGTGTTAAATCATATATAGACATCATCAGCTGTAGGTAAAGTGTTAAATCATATAGAGACGTCACTAGGTGTAGGAGAAGTGTTAAATCATATAGAGACGTCACTAGCTGTAGGAGAAATGTTAAATCATATAGAGACGTCACCAGATGTAGGTGAAGTGTTATAAATTTAGACCTCTGTGTGATTTACATGGTCGTAGTAGTGAAGGTTTTTGGACGTCGTTAAATTACGTTTAACGTGTAGGGTTGTTAAGCACAGCTTAGCACAGGATCAGGCAGGGGTGATATACAATAGTGATATTAATTTTCTATTTTGATACCATATCGAAATCTCATAAAGATAAATAAAATCATAAATTACTGCTAGCATCCTCGGATGACAGCATATACCAGTGTTGTGCGGCTAATGCGCATGCTTTGGGCGCCATAGTGCTTCATTCCCGGAATTGTATGTAACAGTATCTCGAAATTTATTTCACAGTTACATATAGGCTATAATTATGTAGTGAACATATTCCATTTTTTAAAATAGTTTATTTGTTTTACATATTGACATCATTGATAAATAAATCATATGATGAAAGTAGAGATGAGTTCTCATATGCTGGTAACTTCTCACAAGGACGAAGCTACCCGTCAGTATTCTTTACGAGCGGAGCTGGGTGATACGGATTCACTCTGTTAGTGTTCATTCGCCACATCATCTCGTATGGGTATGGGACTTCCGGTTTGGAGAGCGTGTCAAGTTCATCCATCTGAAATATATTTCTAGAGTTGTAGATATACAATGTACATGTGAGATAAAAAAAAATTAAATCATTATAGACCATGCATGCATAGAATGTATGCATTTTAGCACAGTTTATTGTATTTCGGATGCCATAACTAGATAATGGAAATAACTACGGACGTATAATGTTGATATCATACAGTCCTAAATGATAACTTTAAAATGATAATTGATATCAATACACGTGTACAAAATTATATGTTTGATATCAAAGCTTATATCATTATAATCGGGTAATTTTAGGATTTGAAAAAAATGGCGAGGTGTAGTTTTTTTTTTTTTTAGCGTTTTTACTCGAAATATTTAAATCATCAAGTAGTTGTGCTTTTCAGATATACTGCACACAAAAGGAAGATAAAACTGTTATATAGGAAACATTCATAGTTAATCAATCAGACGAAGATCCTCACCATGCCATGGACAACAAAAGGGATATAAGTATGTAAGCTGTACCTGTTCCTTGGAGAGGCGCCAGTTTGTTGCCGACCCTATATTGTCTTCTAGTTGCTCAATGGAGTTGGCTCCAATGATAACAGAGGCAACCACGTCCTTCTGAAGCAACCACCGGATTGCTACCTGAGGAATGCTCTTTCCTGATGGTAAAAATCGACAAAACCATATTGCATTAGTTTCATTTCCGTATGTAAAATATCGTCAAAACTAAGGTATCGTTTAAAGTGTATTTTATAAATTTTAAATAGATGCTTATCACAAACTAAGATCTTAAATGTACGTATATGATCCTATGATTTAATTCTTATTGAATTCTAGTCTCTGATTGGTCAAATTCAAATTAAGGAACGCAGGTTAATTTTTAATAACCTGGAGGCATTTTCACTAACTATCGTATATCGTAAGCGTACGATGGCCTAGTGGTTAGGCCGTCAGACTGTCAACCGAAACGTCGTGGGTTCGAGACCTAGCCGCGGCAAGGCCGACGTTGTGTCCTTGTGAAAGGCACTTTACATGAATTTCCTCACTCCACCCAAGTGTAAAAGGGGTACCTGCCTATATACAGTGAAAAATATTGTTAAAATGTTAGTGCTCTAGCACTTGTATTGGCAGCTTGCACTGTATGCTTCCTAGGAGGCTGAGAAACTTCTAGATTGATATAAGGTCTGCTAGGGTAATAATGCATTGTAAAGCGCTTTGAGCAGCATATGCTGGAAAAAGCGTGATATAAAACCAATTATTATTATTATTATTACGTTTACAATAGCTTTCACGGGCACGTATACGAACGTTTTATGAGATATGTCGTAGCTGTAGCACTTACGTTTGCGATTTACATCCCACGTTTTAGAAGTCTTTTTTCTATGATGGTAAATTTAAAATTAATCTTACTGTAGAATGAATTATTCATTCATTATTTCCTAATGATTTTGAATATATCCTTATCGTCCGTAGTACTCTATGAATGCATGTTCATGTTGTCAACAACACTACGAGAAATTTTGACCCCGATCTCGAACAGTGATCAATTTCATAATTCCTATAAGACTAAGCAATACAAAGTAGAGAATTGGGGAAACACGGAAGCCTAGATATACCAGAGATGGGATCAGGTGCCTAGGAGGAGTAAGCACCCCCTTTTGACCGGTGACATCCGCCGTGAGCCCTACATGTTGATCAGGTAAACGGAGTTATCCGTAGTCAAATCAGTGTGACAAGAACGGCCTAACAATCGGTATGAAACACGTCAGACAGCATTTGACCCAATGATAGGTTGTATTGGCAGACTAGATCGTTATAACGACCATAGAATTTGCGAAATGCTGAATTTGAACGAGACTGTCGATACCCCTGCACCATCAACTTATTTGTTAGTAGCTTGCCTCAATTCAAAAACTGATCATACGCGGAACAAACTCTTGCGTATCGAAACAGTTGCGATATATAAATACCATATGCAGGTGATAATGGAATATTGCTACATGTACATAAATATGGGAAATTGACGTGTAACGTAATGAAAATTCCTTTCTAGTGTGTTAAAATAAATTGTTGATTTTCATTAAACTGAAAAAACAATGATTGATATAAGAAATGATATAAAATATCAACATTTTTAGAACTTTAAATGCCATAAATTATATCGATCTACTCAAGTGAGTCAAGTTTCCATCAAGAAGTAAATTATATTCAAAGGATTAAAAAGTATTATTAAAATGAATAAGAAAATGAACTGATAATGATCTATGAAAAAATGCACAGAAGTATAGGAAATTTTATCCTTTGTCGAACATGCTTTAAACCATTGATATACATGCATTCGTTTAATTATTATTATTTTTTTTAAAAACACACACGCTATAACACTATTGCATATCTGAATAAATTTCAAAGAAATCAAGGACTCAATTTGTCCCTTAAATGACTTGAAATTTATTTCCCCCATGCGTTTGTATTTTATAATTATCTTTTTTTTCGTTTAGACATTTAAGCATATACTTCCGGCTTTACGTGATGATGTATAATATAGATCATTTATTAAAATTCATTATTGATAATGCACATGATAACAAGTGGTAGGAGGTCGGTCGACAAAACACAGACAACCACGGAAATTACATACAAAACATATAAAGTCTCAATATTCCTGGCCAATTGCCAATAGAAAGCTAACTTTTGATCAGGATTAAAATCTAAATACAATATGTTAAAAAAGTATTTCATAGAATTTATAGTTCCATTGTTGTTGATATCTGTATTACTATAGGGGGGTGGCCACTCTGCATTTATCAATTGCCTTTTTATGGGATTCGAAACTGTGACTGTGAAATGTATGAGAGTTGGACTTCTTGATGACCAATTCTACCTTCACTTTAAACGGCAAGTCGAAAAGAGCATGCTGCATCCTTGATGTAAAATATATTGTAAAGGAATCAAGGACCCTATTGCAAATTTGGTCTTGTTGGAAACATTAGGATTTTTGCCCAAAGTTGAAATCTGTTATTATACTGCCATTTTCTTTTTAATGACGAGGGGTTGAAAAGAGGTAGATTTCCCTCATCTTTGATGATGTGTTACTTCCAGGATGATAGGTAATTGAGTGTATCTCAACCCACTTCCAGGCTAACAACAGATGTTATCATTGACCTTTGAAATCTTTCATATGTGTGCATTCAAGAAGCTTACATTATTTTTGAAAATTGGTTGCTATGGTAATAAAATCTGAAAATTGAAACATGGGCTCCTGAAGGCGAATTTTCTTCCATTTTCTGGTAGTGTGAGATCTAAGAATCACGGATTGATTTTATTTTCAAGGATACCAAAGTTACGGAAATTTTATAAAGTGTTTTTAATGAAGAATTTATATGAAATAAGTACTGAAACAAATATATTACTTGTATGATGAAAGAAATATGGTCTTCAGTCTGTAAATTTCGCGTGTTCATAATGTGATGAAATAATTACATTTACGTCACAATGCACGGAACACCTACAACTCTCCCTGAGGTGTACAAAGCAAGAGGCCCACCGGCCTTATCGCCCACCTGAGTATTAGTTAAAAGTATCACGAATCCGAAGGACTTTAAAATCTAGAAAAATTCTGTTCCGGATTCTAATATTCAGCAATAGTATGCAAGGTGAAGATAACGAACAGTGATCAATCTCATAACTCCCACAAGCAATACAAAATAGATAGTTGGGCAAACACGGACCCCTGGACACACCAGAGGTGGGATCAGGTGCTTAGGAGGAGTAAGCATCCCCTGTTGACCGGTCACACCCGCCGTGAACCCCATATCCTGATCAGGTAAACAGAGTTATCCGCAGTCAAATCAGTGTGCCAAGAACGGTTTAACAATCGGTATGAAACACGTCAGACAGCATTTGACCCAATGCGAGGTTGTATTGACGAAGATGTATTCTTATATCTTTAATACCCCCATAAATTACCATACTGACGAAATACTTTATTTAAATAACATGAAATTTGTAGCCTTTACGCGATATGACTAATTTGGACCCATCCTAGAGTTAAAACCCAGGGGATGTGAAATCTCGTATAATATGCCCTAGAATTAAAGCCATTTCTTTAATATTCGGATCTGCTTTCTGAATAACTCCAAAATACATCATGATGATAATCATGGATACTGTTTAATCCACGATATGAAAATTGCATTTCAAACTTTAACGTATTCAAACAAAACATAGATGTGTTTCTATGCATTTGAAAAAGTGAAAATATTAAACAAACAGTTATCAATCTCACAATTCCCATAAAGAATACAAAATTATGAGTAGGACAAACACGAGCCCCTGGACACACCAGAGCTGGGTTAAGGTGTCTAGGAGGAGTAAGCATCCCTTGGTGGCCGTTCACGCACGCCTTGACCCTATATTTTGATCAGATAAACGAAGTAATCCTTAGTCAAATTTAGTATGTAAAGTGGTATGAAACACGTCAGACACCATTTGAACAATGATAGGTTGTATGGGTAAAGTAGATCGTTATAACTACCATAGAATTTGCGAAATGCTGACTTAAAATGAAACTGTTGAAACCCCTGTAACATCAACTTATTTGTCAGTAGCGTGCCGCGATTAAAATATTATCATTCGTAGTACAAGCTCGTAGATATCGAATCAATAGAAATATGTAAACATCATATGCACGTAATGGTGGTATATTGCTATATGAATATTCATTCTTTTAACTATACCACAATTTTTGGCAATCTTCTCCATGGCTTCTAATAGCTTCCAGAAATCTTCATTATTTTCGTACTGACTCCAAGCCGGGGCAATCTGCATAGCCTTTGATTCATCTTGAGCAACGAGTCCAATCCGTCCCGCCGATAAACTAGGTCTTGTACCACGTTTATATTTACCAGTAAGCATTCCACTGAAACGATAAAACAGACATGGACCGATTAAATGTATATTTCCGTACACACACAAGTCTAATCAAGGCACATTTTATAAAAGTCACGAATTTGCAATTGCAGTTTGTGACTTGAATCACGATTATAATTTGTTTTTTAACATATGGTAGGTAGCTATCTTAGGTTACATGTATATACATATGGTTATCTTAAGTTACATATATACATTTACATTCACTAAATCTTTTCTCTTCTATTTCTTTTGAAATTGCTTTCATAATGCAATAAATACATGTATGTTGCAAACAAGTTCGATCCGGTTTTCTAGTACCACCTGTCTGCAAAATCATGACCAAATATGGAGTGTCATCAAGGTTAAAGGGTGCATTGGCTGTTCCATTAAATGTAACAAATGGGTCAACCATATGATATTTTATATCTTAATTCTAGTTTTAGTATATCTTTAAATAATACATAAAAGTATGAATATAAACAATAAAATGTCTTTCTTTGTTGTTTCATCGGGTGTTGAAGGTATCATTTATTGCAGAAAACCGCTGGTCTTGCATTTTTTCTGCAATGCTAGCTACCTTCATCATCCGATAAAACAACAAAGACAGCATTTTATTGTTTAAATAAATAGTTTAGCAAGCTTTTGTTGTATACATGTTGTTACTATTTTAGGTAAATAAATACCACATCTATCTGATGCCATGAATGTAAACATATTTATTTACCTTAAGTTATACATATTTTAGCAATCTAAGGTTAAATACATATTTCAGATATCTCAGGTTAAATACATATTTCAGATATCTCAGGTTAAATACATATTTCAGATATCTCAGGTTGAATACATATATCAGGTATCTCAGGTTAAATACATATTTAGCTAGCTCATGTTATACATGTTGTAACTATCTCATTTTTTTTTAGTTGGACAATATTTATTTCAAAATTCAACACAATGCAGTATAGTCATTAAGCATAATACTGAGTCAATTCATCACAATGTACATATCATAACAATATACAAGAGAGAGAGAGAGAGAGAGAGAGAGAGAGAGAGAGAGAGAGAGAGAGAGAGAGGTTGACATGGTTGGAGAGTAAACATAAGGCTGTCATAAATTGGAGGTAATTAAATAATAAGAGTTGTCATAGTTAGAAGCATTGAGATTATATACAAGATAAATCCTTAGTGTCAAGAATTCAAATAGTCAGGGTCTGTATGGTTTGTTGTAAAATGCTATCAGCGCTTTATATTTAGAATATTTGTCCAAGTTTCCCATTTCTTTTTTAAATCTTCGAGTGTACAGTTTTTGTAGCCATATATTTCAATGTTGAAATATGTGTTTTGATATCTATAAGTAATTCGTGAATATATAGTTTTTCATTCAAACAGCGCTTCTTATAAACATATGATTTAAAAATCAGAAAGATTAAGTATATTCCACCGGTTCTAGGATCGAGGTAACTATTTTAATTTACCTTCCGTTACATGTATATACACACTTGGCAACCATTGGTTATAAAGATTTAGTAGTTATCTTAAGTTTTATACACTTTGGCTATATACACACAGTATATATCGGGCGTGTTGGCTCTGTGGTTAGAACATTTCGTAATTGTATGACCATATGCCGTAAGTTCGAATCCTACTCGTGCCATGGCCGCGTATACCTAAGACAAAAATATGAAGTGATTGCTCTTTGTCAAACGTTCGACAATTAGAAGTTAGAGTCGCTGGTCTTCGGAGGAGATCTTAAAAATCAAGGCAATCTAATTAAAATCAGATCTTCTCTAACCTTCCAGTGTAAGAGTTAGAGAAGATATGATCTTATTTAGATTGAAATCAAGGTAACCGTTCTGTTTTGCGGCAGGTATGCCACGATGAATGACAATCACTGCTACGGCTCTAAGCTATATGCAAAGTTCTAAATGTGGCACTTCATTTACAGCTAGTGACTTGTCGAAAAAAGTTAAACATACTTGAAGGGACGTAAAACAAATAAACAACGAATATTACAGCTATCCTGCGTTTTCTACTTAAATAAATTACCCTATCTGGTTTATTGACATTAACAGTGTATCATTTCGGTTATTGATGACATAAGCTGCCCTATCTGGTTTATTGATATTTATAGTGTATCATTTCGGTTATTGATGCCATAAGTTGCCCTATCTGGTTTATTGACATTTACGGTGTATCATTTCGGTTATTGATGACAGAAGCTGCCCTATCTGGTTTATTGACATTTTTAGTGTATCATTTCGGTTATTAATGCCATAAGCTACCATATCTGGTTTATTGACATTTACAGTACTCGTATACCCTGTATATTATAAAATTTATACATATATTTCTCACATTATCACCAGTGTGAGATTGACTTTACTCATGTGAAACAGCCATGTGAGATTTTTCTGTCTCACACTGCTTGGGGGTCATTTGAGTGTGACGTCATATATTTTCTATGATTTACGTTACACGGTGAAGATTTACGTTATACGGTGAAGTAAAAATATTTTGCATTGTTATCTTTAAATTTTGATGTATATAGCGTTCTGTTGGACAACCTTGAGTTTTTTTAGTTTACACTTACAGTGTAAACCATTTTCGGGTATGCTCTTTCTGTCTATCTAATTAGCTTTTGCATTAAGAAATGAAACTTATAATTCTTTGTTTGATGCATGACTTGTATCAAACGAAACATTGGTTGAAAAACTTCATTAATGCGCGTAGCGCATTGATGAAAAAGTTTTCCGTCCAATTTTTCGTTTAATACATGCATCAAACAAAGAATTATAAGTTTTATTTCTTATCATTTAATTATGTTTTTAAGATAGAAAAACAAATAGTTTCTCCCATCAAAAAGCTTGAATTACCGTTTTTGAAATGGCGCGTAGGAATACATATATGTAAGAATGAAAACAACAACAAAACGGCATGGCTGTGCTTTTAGGTCAGGAACAGTTACAGTGCAGATTTAAATGGATTATACGCCAAATTAAAGGTGCAATAGTTAAAAGCTGAATTAAATATAAAGGAAGATAACAAGTGGTTTCTGGATTTATACTGCATTGTGTTGGAGGAGACGTTGAACACTGGAAGGGTGGAATGCAACTCGGTTCCATTTCAATATCGAGTAAAAAGTTCAACACCTCTCCATCTAAAACGCACTCGTTGACTGATACCCATATAACGCATTTCAATTTCATTAATATTTACCAGATCAGAAGTCGCCACTTTCTCCGTCATGTTATCGATCTCGTAAAGCAGATGATTCATACCGGACCTCGTGTATTCTGTCTACTTCTACCAGTAAGTGGTCTACGTCATCAAGTTGACTATTCTGCCACGTCATCGCCTATGTATGTTGTTTCTTTAAATTAATTTGTATTTTATTCATATCTTTAGTTGTGCTTTTTTTTTTTATAGCAATGAAAAACAAAAAACAAACGAATGCATGTCGTTATATATAATGCTTGTGTGGAAAATCCCTATCTATAAATAGCGCTAAAATTAGAACGGGGAAGATGCATTCCAGAGAAAAGTAGTCCCGCGTGCTTAGTGCAGATGAACTCCGAACGAAATTTTGACAGAGAAATCAAACGAGTTTTTCAACCAATCAGCATCGTTGTTAAGTCATCACTTTAAAAGTTATTAAATGATTCGAAGTTCAAATGAGGATTTTGATAATTTAGAATTTTCTCAAAGCTCCTAAATTTATGCACTAAACTGTAGATAAAATGTGAGAAAAATAATCCTTCATTATTTACTCGTGTGAAATAGGGAAATTCCACCTCTGGAACAAGATTCGCTGTCTAGGACTCGACAAAGCCTCGTCCTAGACTGCGAATCTTGTCCCCTCGGTGGAATTTCCCTATCCCACACTCGTACTAATGAAGGATTCTATCAATATAGTATAGAATGATTTTGATGATTTATCCCTAGTTTGTTGACATATTTTATGGCTTAAAACATTTCGTTTGATATTTCATAAATATTTTTGTGATTGAATCACTGGGGGATACAAATACATTTTCCATTCTCTCATTATTTTCTTTAAAACATGCACATTTTGCGTTAAACATTTGAATTGTTTTCTAAAAATTGTTTATATCATAAAATATTTCCGCCTGACGTCTTTATTGTTAAGAATTATTGAAGAGTTTCAGCTTAAAACATTTGATAGAATTGTGTTTGTCGACGACAAGGTACTCAAACTGAGAGAACGTGAAGCATATATTGTTCACAAAATACTAAATGTTTATTTTCTGCTTGATATATCAATTAGACAACGGGGTTTATTTAGAATTTAAAAACAATAAACTTATTTTGCATTGAATATCTGCTATATTTAGTTCTGGTAAGACACAATTATAAAAGTATTCTAAGGTCCACTATTTTACCAAAAATCCCACAGCTTTTGTTGAAGAAAAAAAAAGCTTCACATTGAACAGACATAGCTCACGATATTGTTCATTGTTGTCTTGTTGTTGCTTGTGAAATGTGTGACACACATAAATCAGCAACTTTCTGTTCATCACTTCGTCTTAATGAATTAATATTAACTTCAGAGGGCATAAAACACAGCTGCAAGATTACACGCCCATATTACTCCTGTTCTAAGTAGATTTTCACTGGCTCCCTCCCAGTTTAATACAGAATTTCAATATAAGATACTTCTTCATACTTTCAAATCTCTCAACAACCTATCTCCAGTTTACATAAAGAATATCATTACAGTTTACAATCCCACACAATCACTAAGATCCGAATCTCTACACCTTCTCCAGGTACCTCGGACACGTACGAAAACATATGGGGATCGACGTTTGGATAAGACTGCATCGAGTCTTTGGAACTCTCTGCCTTTTAAACTCAGAAAATGTACTCACGGTCTAGTTTTAAAGCGGACCCCAAAACGCATCTTTTTAGATTAGCTTTTAATTTGTGATTGCTTTACATACTTAGTGCTCTTACATTACAGCTCTTTCAATGCTGTTACATCTTTTAAATTTTTTGTAACCCCCGCCCCCCAAAAAACCCACCCCAACTTCAATTGCCATTTAAACTGTAGTTTGTTATTTTACTTATGTCCTTTCTGTGTATTTAATTATTCCTAAGGGTTGTTTTGAATTGTTTTATATGTCCTTACATTAGGCGCTATATATTATTCATCATAATTATACATTTTAATTCTGACACTATGAATATTTTATTCACATGTATGTGCACATCGTTTTATATTATCTTTTCTCTCACATTTGTAAAGCGCTTTAGAGAACTAATGTTGATATAAATCTTTTAATTGCAATTACAATATTTGAAATATGTGATGTTTTATAAAGAATCCCTCCAGTTAACAGTATTACGCTCCAGTTAACAGTATTACGCTCCAGTTTACAGTATTACGCTCCAGTTTACAGTATTACCCTTTTAATGGACTCCAAGGTAAAACCCCGAGATTTTCCTGTTTACAGACTTGAAATTCTTCAAATTCCGGATGTCGGCAAAGTAAGTTGTATTGTTGCTGTAAAATGGATACAAAATTGTTACTATTATTATCGCCAACGTAAAACATGCATGCTTTATATCTTGTTAAATCTGGTTTATCCACATACCTGAAGACTGACTACAGCCGGGTACCTGCCGGACTTGCAGAGATCCACCACTTTCTGCATCTGCCAACCACACAGGTTGCACACTCCGATATAGCGCACCTTACCAGCCTTAACCAGATCTCCGAGGGCTTCTAACCACTCCTCAGGGGGAACGGCGAAGTCCCAGTTGTGAATCTGTTAAAACTAAGACTCATCTAAAACAAGTAAACTACAATATAATAGGTCAGGACCATTGTATTCAATAACAAAAAAGTACAAATTTTAAGTTATGTCTTCTACAATGACTGTCATCTTGATGTATGTGAACAATTTTTTGTGAACGGGAGTATATATATTCATGGGGGTGGGGTGAGATGGGAAGTAACTGCGCGTTGTAGTATTTTAGACACTTTTGGATACTTTTCAAATAATGCACTGAAATTTTGTAACAATAGCTGTTGTATTGCTGTTTTCGATATCGAATGATATCCGATGAATTTACCTAAGAAGTTTGACACCTAGCAACCAATTTATGTTTCCCAACTGATGTGTTGCGGTTCTGCGTTTTCCTACATAAAAAACCTAATTGTATTTAGCTTTCTGGAATTTTGGCAAAAAATATAAATAAACACCCCATCCCCCAATGTAATTTGATTAATTGTTGACTAATTGTGATGCCTCGCCTTAATGCAGCTGATCGTCCTCGCACCATTGGTGTGTTGGAATCTGGAATGACCTGGACAAGGGTTACAGAAGAGTTTAGAGTGCATTGAAACACCAACACACCACGCTGTAGGCGCTACCCTTAGAGACACACAAGACCGTCCACATTTTGAATTTCCCGTCCGCGTGTGACGTAGCGCCAGCAATACAGTTTTATTTGTCTTGTTCATTTACGAAATCGATTTCAATCTTTTCAAGTTAGCTGGAACATATTGTGGTAATTAGTCGAAGAAACGTTCTTCCATGTACATTGTGACATATCACATCAGCTCCCAAGACATAAAGGTTTTAACACAAAACTGTTATCAAACAATAAACAGCAAAAATTGTACATACAATAAGATCCTTATTTCAATACATGCATCCGCTTTTAATCATGTGTATATTTTCTAACTATGTGAAGAATTACGAATTTTATAACCACGATTAGACTGATGTAGATTTTCTTTCCATCTTGTATTTATTGACCAAAATCTACAAGGAACTTAAAGGGGTGTTATCTATGTAGACATAAGCAACATTTAAGATAACAAACGAGAACATGCCCTCCAAAACAAACACTCCCTCGATATATGGGACTACATGGGATATAACACTTGCACTGCACGTGAACATTATTAATTATATAGATTTTTGGTAGGGTATATGGATTCACATTTCCTTTTAATGATTATAATAGCACAGGAATACACACACACACACACACACACACACACACACACACACACACACATATATATATATATATATATATATATATATATATATATATATATATACATATATAATATGACAAGGAATGCGAGTCCATATACCCATACCAAGAATCTTTATAACGAATATGTCCTACTGCAGAGCGATCAATGTAAAAATCACCTCATGTTTTTTGTTTGTTTACAAACACGCAGACGATAAACATCATTATTACGTCACGAGCAGAGCTATTTTTATTATATGAAGTAATGGAATTCACAAATAATTTCTGAAAATGCTAAAAATGTTTTACGAAACGGATGTATCGGGGCCTTTTTGTATCCCATCTATTCTTGTCAAGGTACATGGCATCATACTTCCGACTTAATGTCCAATCAGATGCCTAGATTTTTCTCTGCAGCAGACCATATTAATATTACCTGATAGAGGTCTATATAGTCCGTCTGAAGCCGTTTAAGGCTCGCATCACAGCTCTGCATGATGTGTTTCCGTCCTAAACCAACGTTATTCACATCATCTCCCATTGGACTTCTCACTTTGGTGGCAATTACGAAATTTTCTCTTTCTTGTCTGTCAAAAGAATGTTCTAATCGTGAAGCAATTTTTCCTTGAAATATCTCCTGCATAATATTGTAAGTCTGTATGTATTTTAATGCGGGATCCTATACAAAATCAACCACTCGTTTATGATACCTAAAGTCACCACTCTAGTAAACATGCTAAGCAAATCAAACACTCGCCTATGATATTTTCGGACACCCCACAGGTATATATGCTTACCTAACCAACCACTCGCCTATGATGCTTTTGGACACCCCACAGGTATATATGCTTACCTAACCAACCACTCGCCTATGATGCTTTCCGATACCCCTCTGGTATACATGTTTGCAGTGTCAATGAAATTTCCACCGAGAGCAGCGAATCGGTCCAGGACTTTGTGAGATGCATCCTTGTCCAACTTGCCGATCTACTAATACAAGAACTTTAAGAGACAATTCGGAATTAGGAGAGCACTCTCTGGTTTTTCATGCAGCCTTTGAGTTTCCATAATTCTGATTTAAATGATAAGCTTGAAACTGAATAAATAGATGTTCTAAAACGTGAACTTGCTCGAGAATTACACATGGGGATGATAATGAATTGATTCAAAAATATTTTTGTAAATACTCGAATTACTTTATAAGATTAGCAAAGCTGATATCCAAGATGTTGTATTGAATTTAAGTTTGATTTGACTTTAGTTAATATTCCCGTGTTTTTATCAATTGGTTTTATATTCAAAATGCACCCACCTGTGGTTGGCCGAATGTCATGGTCCCCAGACATATGTTGGACACACGCAGTCCGGTACGGCCGAGGTAGTTGTACTCCATAGTGAAAATCCAGAGAGTCTTAGTCAATGTTGTACACAGAGTTACCCCTCAAGTTAACTGCAGAGAATTAGTTTCAGTGGCATGCGGTTTGTTTGATATCGATTGAGGTCATCGGATATCTCTCAGGTGATATACGGAGGCCGCTTTTCGACAGCCAATAATTAGAACATTTTCCTCTCTTTTAGGGGATGATCGGGTCAATTTTCAGAAGATATGACATGCGTGTATCCTACATGTCATATCTGCTGAAAATTGCAGGAACAGTCAATTTTGAATTCCATGACCGCTGTCCTAAGTGATGAGCAAAAATAATTATTAAAAACATCTTGTTTCTTCGGAAAATGCTGTTAATACTCAGAGGAAAAATAATTCATCTGCCATTTTGACCTATTATATGCTTGCACTTTATATCAATACGCTCAGTGGAAAATGGATGGATGTTCACGTTTCTTGATTGACTTAACTAGTGACTTCACTAGAAGTTCCAATTATCTTAAGTTAAAGCTTGAATTCAGTTCCCTATCTATGGAGGATAGTAGTTGTTATGGTTGCATGTTACTAGATCGACTGGGGGTATATTGGACTTGTGCTATTGTGTTTAAGATTCCTCTGAAGGGCAAAGTTCATATCTAGAATATTGCGGACGCTTTCTCAGGAATGCCATGTCTAGAAAATGATTCCTGTGCCTTAGTGATAACACTCTGAGTGGTGGTTTTTTGATGCTTGAAAACGTCAAAGAATCTACTATAATAATCTACTACAATGAGGAATTCTTGATCGTCTATGTAAATAGATCAGTGACAATGACGTTGGTATTCATGAATACCTGTAATTGTTAGCTGTTCTTTGGGTTTTGAAATACGATGGGTGAGTCATATTCTGCAAATAAGTGTCACATCACGTACTACTTGTAAGATGCCAGGCCAGAACATAGAATCACGAGCCCGCCGTGAATGGATGTCTCCATAAATGAAACCAAAGGTTTATGATCAGTTTGAACTGTAATCTGCCTATCAGTCATTCAAAATATTATGTTTTTAAACTTCACTCTGATTCTACACCCAAGTACTCTTGACAATATCTACGCAGGTTTTGTTGATCGGGTCTTCCAACAGTGTGTTAGAATTTCTATCGGTATAATTTGTGCTCCTTTATTAGCTGACCTATTTTATTTTATTAATCCATAAATTTCTACATGAGAAGAAAAATATTTTGCGGTAGTCTTCAACTCAACATTTAGATATATCGACGACGTTTTATCTATTACCAATGCCCACATTCATTCATAAGTTGATTCGATATATCCAAGTGAACTCAAAATAAAAGATACCACTGAGTTTTCATAATATCTACTTTATATTTGAATAGTTTATTGAACATAGATATTAAAAGCAAACTGACAACTCAACTTTATGACAAAATGGATGAATTTAGCCTCTCCATCTTTATGTGGCAATATTTCAGTATCACCTCATATGGAGATGATGTCTCTCAGCTGATTCGATACATGACTTTTCAACACTATACACGACCATTCCTCACGATAAATTAAAGACTAGGCTTTTTGACATCATAGACAGTTGCTTCTTCAACAAAAACGGAAAACGGAAATATTCATATCTAGTGATCAGTCATTCAAAAACTTACTTTGTTAAACACCACTCTGATTCCACGCACAAGTACTCTGAAGTTGAAATAAAAAATATGATAGAGTTCCTCATTGACAATATCTTCGTGGTCTTTGGTGATCAGGTCTTCCAACAGTCTGTTGGAATTCCCATGGGCACGAATTGTGCTCCTTTGTTAGCTGACCTGTTTTTATATTCATATGAAGCAGAATTTATTCAAACACTTCTACGTGAGAAGAAAAAATCTCTCGCTGTGACCTTCAATTCGACTTTTAGATATATTGATGACGTTTTGTCTATTAACAATGATAGCTTTCATTCATATGTCGATTTGATATATCCCTGTGAGCTCGAAATAAAGGACACCACAGAGTCGTCCACTTCTGCTTCATACTTAGATATTTTATTGAAAGTAGACATTAACCGCAAACTAACAACTCAACTGTATGACAAACGGGATGATTTCAGCTTCTCCATCGTCAACTTCCCACATTTATGTAGCAATATTCCATTATCACCTGCATATGGTGTTTATATATCTCAACTGATTCGATATGCAAGAGCTTGTTCTGGTTATAGTCAGTTTTGAAATCGAGGTAAGCTACTGACAAACAAGTTGATGGTACAGGGATTTCAACAGTCTCGATTGAAGTCAGCATTTCGCAAATTCTATGGTCGTTATAACGATCTAGCTCGTCAATACAACCTCGCATTGGGTCAAATGCTGTCTGACGTGTTTCATACCGATTGTTAAGCCGTTCTTGGCACACTGATTTTGACTGCGGATAACTCCGTTTACCTGATCAGGATATGGGGCTCACGGCGGGTGTGACCGGTCAACAGGGGATGTTTACTCCTCCTAGGCACCTGATCCCACCTCTGGTGTGTCCAGGGGTCCGTGGTTGCCCAACTATCTATTTTGTATTGCTTGTAGGAGTTATGAGATTGATCACTGTTCGTTATCTTCACCTTGCATGTTCTGCGTATGATGAATTTTAAATCGCAACAAGCTACTAACAAATATGTTGATGTTATAGGGGTTTCAATAGCTTCGTTTGAAAACAGCATTTCGCAAATTATATGGTCGTTATTACGATCTTCAGGTTATTGTACGAGTATATTCAACCGCGGTACACTTTGTTAGCAACAAAAATGCTCACGAGGTGTGTTATCTAGGAAAACATTTTTCTTCATGTTTTGATGAAGCATAGATTTATTGATGAGCAGAGTTTGTTATCAATACAGTTTGCACACTTTTCTTCTGTAACCTATGATATATGTCCCTCTGGGATAAATGAAGTCTTAACAATTGCACATAATCTATTTAATTGCCCAAATTATATATAATAAAACAATATCAGCACTATGTTATTTTCTTTGATTTTACGTTGAGACAAATCCAAAGAAACCCATGACATGGCATAATGATTAAGAAACTACAATGGACATCGAAACAACAACATTGGTCTACAAATTAAAAACAAAAAATGGATGTCAGTTTTGCAAACGTTTATTCAGCATATACAAGTGTCTGGTTACATTTTGTGATTGTAGCGACGGAAATGTAAATGTTTGCTTGATTTTAGATAGGTTTACACAAAAGTATTCGACGTATTCTTTTTAGAATTGAGTACAGAATATGAAGTTAAACAGTTTCAGATAAACCGTAAAAAAAGTCCTCCTGCCTGTCCTGTAGTAAACACGTAATATCAAAACTTCATTTTAGAGAAATCAGTCGATGACATCTTCCAAGTCTCCAAAATAAATCAAACAAACAACCCCCCTCAAACAAAACAAAAACAAAAACACATGAATGAATTCAACGCAAACTGATGCTAAACTTGACTTTGATGACATTGAAATATACAATACTAAAGAGTTTAAAGCTTTAACAGTACATTGCTACTAAAAAAAACCAACGTAAAATCAATATGAAATTTCTATTCTGATTACAATATGGCGTACTTAGCATCGCTTCCTCTGACGTCACAACTACATGAGCAATGTGTAGGCTGCAATTAATGACATCACGAAGACGACAATGGATGCAGCGCCTTGTACAGTTCCTAAAGAAAGAAGAGAAAATCGAAATATACACTGTACATTACATAGGGAAGAAAGTTCTTGATGTATTTTCTTTTCGACATTTATATACATTGATGACGTTTTATATAATAACAACATTCACTTTCATTCATATATCAATTCGATATATCCCAGCGAATGTGAAATAAAATGCACCACAAAGTATTTCATACCTGCTTCAGATGTGGAGATTCTATTGAACATATAGTTTAATGGCAAACTAACAATTCAATTTGATTGTATTGTTTCTCTCTGATTCTATGGGCCTGTATTTATAATGTTTTATAATGCATGCATGCAAAATTGTTCCTTGTTTCAATTCACTGTACCACGGGTAAAGAGCCATAATTGAATAAAAAGTATATGAAATATACTGGATACATTTATATTGACATTCTCCTATAAGCTCTAATGATTGTTGCATTTGATTTAGTTGTTGGTAAAGTATAAAAGACAACACATCCTAGAGATGGTATTCACACGAGTTATTCTGTTTACCTGATCCATTTTCTGCACTGCACATGGCGACATTGGTACATCCGGCGTATCCTTCCGTCTCATCGCTTCCATCTTCACAGTCCGAACTGCAGTCGCACTTAAATGAATCCTGGATACAGGTCATACCCCCGGCCTGACAGGTGAAATAGCCAAAGGGGCACAGCTGGAAAATGAAATCAAAATTTATCTCAAGGTGGAAAATAGGGATATATTCTGTTGCTGAGGATGAGGGTAGTTGGAAGCTGAAATAAAAGTAATCATTTTTTTTATATCTCTGAAGTCAGGATGAAATTATTTTCGATTCATGGACCCGGGAACTTAATCATTGATAGGTTTATAATGCTGAGTACGCTTCAGCACAACTTATTTCAGTTATATTGTCAGTAATGATCCTTCATTAACTCCACTTCATATTCAACTTGACCTTAGTTCCTTGTTACAAGGACAGAGAAATTATGTAATTTATAGCTGGGATCTCAAATGTTTCAAAAATATTGCAAACAAAAAATAAGTACATGTTCATTCGGTGTCTACATACAATGTACGTACATATCAAGGATAACCCATGGCTGCCCTAAAGATTATTTCCAATAGGGTCTTTTGATGCACGGATGTGGCGCTAGATAGAGGGTGACTGCACAAATCCTAAATTAGAAGGAGTGACCACAGACGGCCCACATGACCCACTGTTGTAAACCATTAAACTTTCCTTGTTCCCGGGAACAAAGAAATATATATAGGTTAGGGCTGGACATTTTAATAGTTTTCAAGATATCTGACCATATCCAAAATGACGAAGATGACGATTATCCCCTTGGAGTGTCTGTTACGTACAACTAAACCTGTCTTGTCACAAGGAATAAGAACATTTACGGTTTAAGGATGGGAAGTTTGCGAAAGCACTGGAGATGGGCTACTGGATTTTCCGTTATAGTACATTGTACCCCCTTGTCTGCAGAAAGAAGAAAATGCATGTATACTTTCATATCTATTTAACCCAATCAAACTATCATATTCCTGGTGAACCAAACAAGTAGTTTAGAAATAATTTTTTTAGGCTTTGTTAAATATTGGACCGCTAAAATAGCCCCAGGGCATTTAACACTACATAGAGAACGTATCTGTCAAGATTACTGATTAATGACCCATTGTGAAGATATTTAGAATATAAAATCCAATTTTTGATAATTATCAATTATCTTTTTAAAGGTTATGGTCCTTCATTTGAACAGATGAAAGGCGAAGATAACGAACAGTGATCAATCTCGTATTCCTATAAGTAATACAAAATACAGAGTTGGGCAAATATACCAGAGGTGGGGGCAGGTGCCTAGGAGGAGTAAGCATCCCCTGTCGACCGGTCACACCCGCAATGGGCCCTATATCTTAATAAGGTAAACAGAGTTATCCATAGTCAACATTAGTGTACCAGATGCGAGTTACAATCACTCAAGAATGCTTTAACGGAGCAATTTTTGAGAGGAAGTTAATTAAGTGAAAAGTTAATGATGACACCGCCGCTGACGATAACGAAAAACATGTTGATCACTTCAATCTTCAGGTCAGGTAAGCCTAAATAGTTCCTGCATTCAAAGAAAACTATCTTAAGTGCTAACAAACAAATACTCAAGAAAACCAAACAAATAAATAGCACAAAACATATCTTCCCTGATGTAGGAGAAACCATCTGATTTACCTGGTTGTATTGTCCTGGTGCTACGGTAGGGCAAGCGTCAGTGTTGCAGTCACCGTAATCTCCAGATGATCCAGGACAGTTTTTCCCGCCATTTGCTGGTGTTGGGTTATCACAAATCCTAGTGCGGGACCTCTGACCACCACCACAGGTAACGCTGCAGGTACCCCACAGTCCCCAAGCGCCCCAGGCCCCGTCAACTGCAAGGGATATCGGTGTGCAAGTTTTGTTATATTTAACTTCAGTGAAAAATCAAAATCTCCTCAATATGTTAGCATGATTAAAATTTCATGTCGGACCATGTGCATAACATTGATGCCGTTTTATTTCGTGCTTTTGATTATATTGATGATATTTTAAAATCTTAATACTCAGATATTCAAAACAAAATCCATATTTGACAGAGTTGACTTTTCCTCATGTAAAACTTTTGGACCGTATTTTGACACCGTCCATGGATTCGGTGGTCATGCAAACGTGAATCTCCATGATACATGTATCTGGGGACTTTCATGATGTATTGGCCTTACTTGTTTAGTGGATTTCCCGCTATGTCATCATTGTATTTCCTTGGAGGAAAGGAGGGATCTTAATTTCCACAAAATCAACATTCAACGACGGACGATAGACTTTGATAAGAAATATTCAATAGGGCTTTCGGGTATGTCAGTATGTTGGTGAAGTGGGCTTACATCTGACAACACGTTCGAACCACTTTTGATGAATAATTTGGGGCAACAATATCGGTCCCATGTAAAACGTTGATGACAAAACATTGTTCAACGTTTTATAGTATGTTCAACAATATCAAAAGTTCAACGAAAATAAGAGTTAAAATGAAAATATGAATTTGTTTGATTTTCATGTATGCCATCCGTCACTAAACTTTGGAATTTTAGATAACGTGGTGTGCTGTCCTGATAGAAGTAGACTTACTTATACAGACTTGTGTGTTACAATCTTGTGTGCTGTTGTTAGCTCCTACACAGTCTGCTCCGCCATATTGAGGCTGCGGATTAGTACACGTTCTGAAGCGGTCTTGAGTCCCTCCGCCACAAGTCACTGTGCAGGTCTCCCAGCTACCCCATGAAGCCCACAGACCGTCAACTTCAAAGGACGATACAAGGCAAATTCAAAAATTTGTTTTTTAATTGTTTAAAGCAACAAGATGCAAACTTGTACGTCTCCTTGACCATCAAAAAGCGCATTTAGTAATGACATTACTTGGACATGGGTTGGTATTGCATGTCTGTGAGCTGGTGGAATCCCCGGTGCAGTCTGCTCCGTTATATTGAGGGGCAGGGTCTGAACAGGTTCTCGTCCTCTGCTGAGTACCACCTCCACAAGTCACAGTGCAGGTGTCCCAGTTACCCCAGCTACCCCAGTTACCGTCAACTATAACACACAAAACAGTTCATAGCGTCATATTCTGAAACTATCCTAATAACAAAGGTTATGCGTCAGAATGAAAGTTATAGAATATGTGTACATTTAGTGATGATGAATTTAGATTTGCTGTACTGAGCTAAAATATGCAATTGCAATGTAAAATGGACCAAAGAATTCGAATTCACAATCAATGAATTAGCTACCTTACGCTTTACATCGTACAACTAATGAGATGTAACTAACGTCAGTTACAGCTTCAATCTAATTAAAATTATATCCTTTGATCCGCTCATCTACTATCGCTACACAAGGTAGCGATAGATGAGCGGATCAAAGGGTCTAATTTCAATTAGATTGGTTACAGCCTATAAGTCGTCACTGGTGTAATAATAATAGCCATTATTTATCCAGGATGACACAAATTAGCACATACATGTAGCTCGCTTCCATTGTGGTCCTTCATTAAAACATATACACAAACATAGAATTAACATTTAAAATTAGTATCGAAATATGTATACATGATATAAAAGGAAAGAAAAAAAAGTCATAGCATAAGACATACATAATTAGTAATAAAATAACATCTAAATATGAATACATGACATAAAAGGAAAGCAGAAAAATAGCATAAGACACACGCACATGCACGCACACACACAGTGTCATATCACAACTACATTATTTGGCACACCTGAACAAAATGAGAAAAGCACGATGTTTAGGTACTACTTCTATTAAAATATTCCATCAGATACACAGCTTTAAAAATGTCAGCTGAACCAGAGTTTCGAATATTTTGAGACAGTTCCAACGAAATGCAGAAGAGTAGCTGTATGAACGTTTTTAATTTTCAGTTTTAGCTCTTGGTAAATATAATAAATTAGACATACATGTATAATCATTCGACCTGGTTTGGCGACAACTCGCATCTCTTGCATATTGAAACACGTTTAGGTTTGCAATTTGATTGTTTAAAACTTTGAACAGAAAGACAACTTCAATTAGCATCCAGTTCAAACAAGACAAGAGGCCCAAGGGCCTAGAATCGCTCTTCTGATAAATTGTACAACCCCACCATTTCTATTCTTAGCCTCTTAGTATTCTAAATCTTTAGTTAAATCCTAAGAATTCAAAAAAGTAGGTCAATGTGACCTACTTTTTGGTTTACACATTTTGAGAACCCAAGAAATATCAACTGACAAAGTTTGATGATTTTAAGCCAATTAGTATCTGAATATTGAAATATAGCTGTCAAATTCCAATCGTAGGTCATGGTGACCTACTTTTTGGTCAGCGAACTCCGAACATGCAAGACCCATCAACTGACAAAGTTTGATGACTGTAGGTCAAATAGTATCTGAAATATATAAATATAGCCGTCAAATTCCAAAAGTAGGTCAAGGTGACCTACTTTTTCGTCAACACCCTTCAAACATGCAAGACCCAACAACTGACAAAGTTTGATGACTGTAGGTCAAATAGTATCTGAAATATATAAATATAGCCGTCAAATTCCAAAAGTAGGTCAAGGTGACCTACTTTTTGGTCAACACCCTTTGAACATGCAAGACGCATCAAATGACAAAGTTTGATGACTGTAGGTCAAATAGTATCTGAAATATATAAATATAGCCGTCAAATTCCAAAAGTAGGTCAAGGTGACCTACTTTTGGTCGACACACTCCGTTGACTCAAGATGCATCAACTGTCAAAGTTTGATGATTGTAGGGCAATTAGTGACTGAAATATATAAATATAACTGTCAAATGCCAAAAGTAGGTCACAGTGACCTACTTTTTGGTCGATACACTCAGAAGACTCATGATGCATCAACTGACAAAGTTTGATGATTGTAGGTCAAATAGTGTTTGAAATATAGTAATTTAGCTGTCAAATACCAAAAGTAGGTCACGGTGACCTACTTTTTGGTCGACACAAACCGTAGACTGAAGACGCATCAACTGACAAAGTTTGATGATCCTAGGTTTTACAGTGCCCAAAATATGCATCTAAAATTGAAAATGTGAAATTTGAATATCTGCAAAATTCAAAAAGTAGGTCACTGTGACCTACTTTTTTTATAAATATGTTTCAAGGCCTCAAGATGCATCAACTTACAAGATTTGATGATTCTAAACCTCTCGGTATTTGAAATAACAACTTAAAATATATCTATAAATGATAAGCCATAAAATTCAGAAAGTAGGTCACGGTGACCTATTTTTCAGTTGACGCATTTCAAGGTGCCATGATCCACCAACTGACAAGTTTTGATGATCATAGGCTTCAAAGTGTCCAAGATATGCATCAAAATTAATTTTAAAATAAATACCTGCAAAATTCAAAAAGTAGGTCACCGTGACCTACTTTTGAGACAACTTGACACAAGGTCCTAAGATGCATCAACTGTCAAAATTTGATGATCCTAGTCCTTATAATGACTAAAATATCTAAGATTTAAGGAATTAAAAAAAAAAAAAAATTTAGGTCAACTTTGAAGTGACCTTGAGACCACGCCCTTTGCCTCAGGGTAATGCCTTGAACAATTTTTAATCTACAACATATCCTCATCCTTATGTGTAAGTTTGGTGATAATCTGCCCTGTGGTTCTTGAGAAGAAGATTTTTTAGCAACCACTACTTTTGTTTGTATTTTCCTGATTATCTCCCCTTGTTAAAGGGTCACATCCCTCTATTTAGTATGTATGAAAGCCCTTGGGCCAATGATACCCTGTAACAAATTTGAAAAGAATTGGCCAAGGGGTTCTTGAGTTATAGCCCTTTTTCTAAAAAGTTTACGCACACCGCTCACCGCACACCGCACAAATGGCCATAGCATTAGCTCTTTGAGCCTTTGGCTCAGAAGAGCTAAAAATAAAAAGCCAGTAGAGGTCCTGATTATCTCGAATATTTAAAAGTATTTTTGCTGCCCTCTTTTGCAGCTTGAATTTGGTTTCTAAATATAGTTGATTTTGTACGTTACATCAGACACAGGCTGTCCAGCACGCTCTGACAATGTATAAGGGCTAATCTTAGGGCTAAAATTACGATAACGGGCTAAAATTAGGAATTTCATAACGAAATTAGGGCACTTTTAGACATTTAAATGGTCTTAATTTCTCAATTTTGACAATAAAGAAACTCACAAAAATACTCTCCGTGCAGGAAGGGCGTCTTTCAGCTATTATTGGTTATAACCTTAGTAGCCATTTCTTTCTCACAAAGTTACAAGCAATAAACAGCTTGACACATGGATTCACTGGTCAAAAGGACTCGAGCCACGAAGACCCTGTAATGGCCTACGCTTGGGGTGAAATCTAAAGTGTCTTTTGCTGATTTTTTCTATCCTCGATTTCCATGTATACTAATTAAGTTTGAATGCATTTTCAAAATTGCTAGAATAGAAATATATTTAAAAAGATAGGAACTGACAGGGAAAATAAAGGCCCCTTTTAGGATTTCTCTTTGAATCTAACATTTTTAAAGAAATTTTAGCAAAACTAAAAAAAAAATTGGGATTTTAAAAAGGAATTTTTGAGCCGTTGGACAGCTTGCTGAGACAGCACAGCAGTGAGTAAAATGTGTGAAAACAATACTATCAAAAACTTTTATAAGTGTATTTGGTGGCATAGAATAACTCACTCTCTTTAGTATAGCCAGTTGTCTTACAATTTTCTTTGAAATAAACTCCATGTGTGCATCCCTTGATAAAGTGTTATCTATATAAACACCTAATAGTTTAACCGGCTTCACAAATTCAATTTGTACACCATTAAAATCTATATCTAACATTTGGCATTTCCGCAACCTTTGTGATTTTTGAAGATTTATACTGAGTTTATCTTTAAGCATCCGTTCTGCACCCAACTTAAAGTCCTCTTGCAGTTTTGATATAATTTAGTATATACGTATTTGATGCAGTATTCCATTCCAAGTGTTACTGTATACAGATTTTTTACGCTGTGTTATTTTCCCCTGCACATTAGAAATGATCTCGTCCAGATCTAAATTCGCTTAAAGTTGTTTTTGATACTTTGAATGAATGAATTTCAAATAAGTTTTAAAATCGCCGATATAGAATAAGGACGAAATGGGTGAAAATAGCAAAGGGTTGAAAATCCTTCAATATACAATATCATTTCACAATACTAGTAATCATAATAAGAATTTTGCGGAAAACTGAAATTTCCTTGAAAAGAGAAACACTTCTCCTAGAAAAAAACCCAACCAAAACCCCACCCACCCAAAATAGAACTAAAAATACCCACACACGGGGCTGTACACCAGGACACGCAGCCACACCGCGGAGCTGTACACTTGACCAGACACGCAGCCACACCCCGGGGCTGTACACCAGACACGCAGCCACACCGCGGGGCTGTACACCAGGACACAGCCACACCGCGGGGCTGTACACCAGGACACGCAGCCACACCGCGAGGCTGTACACCAGGACACACAGCCACACCGCGGAGCTGTACACATGACCAGACACGCAGCCACACCGCGGGGCTGTACACCAGACTCGCAGCCACACCGCGGGGCTGTACACCAGGACACACAGCCACACCGCGGGGCTGTACATCAGACACGAAGAACTCCAGAGTTTCCTTCATTTCTACAATGCCATAAGTCCAAATGTTTAAAATTAAACTCTACTTACTTGGACAAGGATTTGTATTGCAAGATTGTGAATCGGTGGATGATCCAGGGCACTGGTCACCTCCCCACTGCGGGGCGGGGTTTGTACATGTCCTTGATCTCGTCTGTGTCCCTCCTCCACAGGTTACAGAACAAGACCCGTATGATCCATAAGATGACCATCCACCATCGATTGGAGGTGCTAAAAAACAAATCGATGTCTTAAACCATTGAACAACTTCTTCATATCACCCCATTTGCATTTCGTTCATTACAATGTAGCTTCTAAATATTTTTTTTTTTCTCGAAAAGATTAAAATACTCACTGTTCTTTTTACACATAAACTGTAACTCTCCACTACAACTGCCGTCATTCCATTTCCCACTGTTTGCGTACATCAAAGCACAGTCTTCGTCCCCGGAGTTGTTGGGCTCACCTAAAGGGAAATGCATACATATGCCAGTTATTTAACTTGCTGTACGGAAATAGATACGACGGTTATTTAGCTCACCCGAAGGGAGAGAAAAATACGCATCGTGTCAGATCCATCGTTGCAAACCACGACTGAAACGTACTCTCCTCTCCTCTTTCATCCGTGGATCTCTTTGTGGGACAATTTCTTCGTTTCTCATAAATATGCATGACGAGAATGACGTAATCCTTTACCAATAGAATTCATTCTTAGCCTTAAATGAAAGTTTCTGTCTAGCACGGCCACGTTTAACTTGTATAACAGCTAAAATGGCTTTGGAAATGACAACGTGACTGTGCTTTTCCGCAATTACAGTAAACAAAAATCCTACAGATCGATGACATCTGAACAGTTTCACAGTTTATTTCTTATATATGTCGACTTGTTCCTTAATTTCATAATAAAGGAGGGGGAGGGGTATTACCAATACATAACACTTGTCGTCATTTCATTGGAAACGCCCAGTAGCATAGAAACTTCCCACCGCCTAATCTTAGTGAAAGAAAAACATCATTATTCCTCTTTAACTATTAATACACCGAGACGTCAGCTTGTTCATAACTGGCAATGTCAAACACACCCTGTACACACACGGATTCTGGGTTGTTTAGTTTACCACAGTAGTGTAAGAACAGACGTTCTGATTGGTCAGGAGTAATACCCGCATTCTATAAACAGTTTCAATCTCCGACTAACTTTTGCTCGGAAGCTCATCGACTTGCCGAATTACTTCTTGTATATTTATGAGAAACGAAGAAATTGTCAAGCAGGGAGCTAAGGGTGAAAACAGAGAGGAGCGTACGTTTCAGCCGTGGCTTGCAAAGGTGGTCAGATCGGATTCACAAATTTACATTTATCATGAAAGTAACACTTTTTTGGGGAAAATATATCTTGCTTTAGTAGCTTCTGAAATCCATGATAATGATTACTATTTATCACATGCAACATCCCTAACAAACATTTAAAAATAACCACTATATTGAGCTATAATAGTTTAATGCTGTAAAAAATGTAATATTTTGATTTAGCATTAATCAAACTTTGATTTTCTATCAATAAATATTTGATTTTAATGCTCTGATAGTAAGACCTTTAATAAAATATTCAACTACAGAAGATACACTTTAATTTACTATAAAAAAATAAATTCTAGAAGTTGACTTGATTAAGAAACGTTGTGTTTTAATAGCTTTAATACATGTTTAGTACATGTGTGTCTTTGATAATATAACATAGTAGAGTAGATAATTTAACAATATGAACACTATATATATCTTTAAAATGTATATACGATTATTTGATAAATTGATATAGACAATTATATGATAAAAGTAAAACATTAAATTACTATTAATAATAACGGCACAGCCTGTGATACTCTGATTTAAAAAGGTGGAAACTTTTGAGTGCTTTTCTATAGTAAAATCTTTGGTATTATAGTTGAGTATGATAATGATTGCTTATTCTGGAGCTATCTTGTATACAACCTGTACTCCAGTTGGTATAGCTCCACGAAAAGACACCGCCGGACCACGCCCACGAGCCCTCCTTTGGTCCGTCAAAACCGCCCATCCATATATCGTTACCGTTCAGTAAACCTGTAGAAGAGTTTTTGATTTTGTGTGATCTATAAATCTGATATCGGACTTTTGTTCAAGTTTATGGTACTGTAAGTGAAGTATGGTATCATATTTCGAACAGATGAAATTACACAAAAGTTATTAAGGTTTCAATGTTGCGATTCTACTTGATAAACCCGACATAGTATCTCAAGAATTCACGAAAAACAAATGGTATGAGAGCGACATTTACCATGGACGTATGAATTTTCTGAGGAGTCCTCGATGTTCACCAGGTTAGCTGAGTTGGCCTGACAGGTCTGTAAAGCATTGGACCATCTGACTGTCGACGTGAACAGCTTATAACATTTACCGTTCCTGAAACTCCAGGTTGAATCACAAGCATTTAATGCAGCTGTTTATAAAAAAAAAAAGTTGATTAAAAATAGTTCAGATATTAGACAGGTACTCCCAAAACGAAAGAGGAAAATTATACTTACTAGTTTGTTCACAGATGTAGGCCATGCTGCGACTGCACGGGTAGTCGTTCCATTTCCCGTCACTTAACAAGCTGGCACAGTCTTCTCCACCGGAATCGTTAGGCTCGCCTTTGATAGAGATTATGAAAACTTAACCTTTATTTTGAAGGGGGTCCACTTGCCTTAACTCCTATACTATTCATCATCTAAGCTACAAGTTCATTCATCCATAAAAGAAAACTTCTGGAGGATCCCGAAGGAATACTCGTTATGATGACGTTTTACAGTTCACACCCTCAGGTATTTTTCTAAACTAAAATTCATCTTTTAAAATTTCCATTCTACTTCGGAATTCCCAGCTTTTAAAATAGACATACTATATCTATCAACATTCATACGAGCATTGTTCGCAATACGCCAGTTTCGAGATACGAACTCTTCTGTGTAGGAGGTGCATTTAGTGGAACTTTGAATGACTAAGTGGGACAGAGTGGACCTACAGTCAGCGAGTAAGGTGATGAAATGTATTAAAAGCGGTTTCTCTTTTAATATGTAAATGTGGGAAATACAATATACTATCGAAATAAATGTTTTACTAAAGTGGAAACATAAAAACAATGTCATATTTGCAAGTAATGTCTTAGATATGGTACTTATGACCAACGAAATAACGTGATATGATAAGAATTCTATGTATTTAATTACTCCCTAAATACTTATAACTTACTTAGTTTGTGTATCAGTCGAATTCGGGTGATCTAACAGTGTATGAGAAACTTACTGAGTACATTCACTTACGCAGTGATGAATATTAGTCCCACTCCCGCGTGTAAACAAATTGTTTCGCGCCTCACTATATACGAGAGTTCTCCAAAGGGAAATAACTCGGGTGTATCTCGAAACCGGCGTATTGCAATGCATTAACGAAGAATCGACTACCTTTACAATTTGTAAAGATGCAAGGCGAAGATAACGAACAATGATCAATCTCATAACTCCCATAAGCAATACAAAATAGATAGTTGGGCAAACACGGACCCCTGGACACACCAGAGGTGGGATCAGGTGCCTAGGAGGAGTAAGCATCCCCTGTTGACCGGTCACACCCGCCGTGAGCCCTATATCCTGATCAGGTAAACTGAGTTATCCGCAGTCAATATCAGTGTGTCAAGAACGGCTTAATAATCGGTATGAAACACGTCAGACAGCATTTGACCCAATGCGAGGTTGTATTGACGAACTAGATCGTTATAACGACCATAGAATTTGCGAAATGCTGACTTCAATCGAGACTGTTGAAACCCCTGCACCATCAACTTGTTTGTCAGTAGCTTACCTCGATTTAAAAACTGACTATACGCAGAACAAGCTCTTGCATATCGAATCAGTTGAGATATATAAACACCATATGCAGGTGATAATGGAATATTGCTACATAAATATGGGAAGTAACAAGATGTGTTTGTGAAACACAAATGCCCCCGATAATGGCCAATTCCAAAGATGGTCAAAGTCACAAGGACAAATATCTTGGTACTAGTAAAAAGATCTTGTCACAACAAATGCTCATGTGCAATATTAAAGCTCTAATATTTACCATTTAGAAGTTATGACCAATGTCATTTTTTTTTTTAAAAAGTAGGTCAAATGCCAAGGTAAAAAGGTTTAGTACCCTCGGAAAGGTCTTGTCATAAGGAATACTCATGTGAAATATCAAAGCTTTAGCACTCATTGTTCAAAAGGTATTTACAAGGTTAAAGTTTGTGACAGAATGACGGACAGGACATAAACAATATGTCCCCGATCTTCGATCTCGGGGGCATAAAAACATTGGATATTTAAATATATAAAGAAAAATATAGTGCAAATTCAATATAACATAAAACAAATAGAAATAATCAAATATTGCAACTTTTGATTAACCTTATACATTTATGTATTTAGCTATATATTTAGTTACAATACTAGTACATGGTATGAAATATTAATTGTGAATAAATTTTTACTGAACCCCAGTGCCTGTTGCACAGAGTGTGCTTTTTTAGCTGCGTGTGAAAGTGTCGTGCAGG
The DNA here is from genome assembly GCF_947568905.1 of Ostrea edulis. NCBI lineage: Eukaryota > Metazoa > Mollusca > Bivalvia > Ostreida > Ostreidae > Ostrea > Ostrea edulis. The sequence continues at coordinate 39,897,775 of NC_079172.1, forward strand.
GATAGGTTTCAATTTTACCAAGGCAGAATTATCGTAAATTTGTATAGCACATTATCTAATTAAGGCAATTACCCTAAACTGTTTTACATGTAAAACAATTTTTAAAAAAACGAAAACAAAGAACAATAAATACATAGAAAACCACATATAACAATAAAAACTGAGGTGCTTTGTTTTAAAATAACTGTACATACATACATACCGAATTACAGAATAAATGCAAGTTTAAAATGTTTTAAGTTTTTTTTTTTAAATAAAAAGCTAATGAACCTTTAAATGTACGATACTGAGGTCATCTTTCACAATATACCGGAAACAAATGACATTTGTACTTGAGCTATTCATTTACCTGTGTTCCATTTGGTGTATGACCAGGACTGGATACTGCCGTACCACAGCCAGTGACCTTCCGTGGACGAATCGGAGCCACTGATCCAGAATTCGTTTCCGTTGGCGAGATCTTGAAAAGTGAATCAAAGCTTCGATTTATTAATCATTAAGCTATGCATGTACCACATAGAATAACGTTAGATTCGACTTCGCGTTTATGATGAATTGGTGTTAATCATTTTTATGTCAAATTATTTAGTCTCAGACATGAGACATGGATCAAAAGTTTTCTTGATTTGAGGAAAAATGCGTATTTCTATTTTGAAAGAGTTGTCATTCTTTTGGTAGTCTTCATACACAAAAAATCCCAAAAAACAAAACACACACACCAAAAACAAATAAACAAATAAAAGATAAAGTGGTAGTAATGATTAAAAAATACCCCCCCCCCCCAAAAAAAAACCAAGAAAATTCGAACCCACAAAAATTATTGATTTTACACTATATTTGAATTTTTCTTGTCTTGAGTGATTTATCTCCCTTACTGTGAACAAAGGTTTGCTCGCCGTCGGAGCCGACGTCCACTAGGCTGCTGCCAACGGTCTGACATGCTTTCAGTGCGTCCATCCACGGCAAGGTGCTGGTATACAGGCGATAACAGTTCTCCCCATATTTGGTCCAACCCGAGCTACACGTCACTGCGGAAACTCGGTGTTCTGTAAATGATTTTTGATATGCTGTTACGTCTAAAGAATCTGTGGCTGGTAGGAAAATTGCTTATAACAACACTACAAATGCTTCTTTATTTGTGTATATGTGATTAACGTAAACTACTGTACATTATGATACGTTGTAAAAATTTTACAGGCAGCAATGACAATCAAATATAATTATGTAAAGATTTTCAATATGTTGAGAATGTGCAGTAATCTGGATGCAAGGTTTCTGAATAATGATACATCACGATGGAAAATCACGTGATTATGGCATGGTCTATTACTCGGAAAAATGGCGACGAAGGAAGTCGCAGTTTTTTGTTTTCAGTCAAAAACTTTCCGACCGCCAAAAAAAAACAACCCACAAAAAACCCAAAAAACCCCAAACAAACCAAAAACCATGTCAATGTTCTCTGCTTCTATCATTTTAGTATAGATTTGTTCTTGAGAAAATCCTTCAAATGTTGATAACTATATAAAAGTTATGTGACAATTCGTTATTGATAAAAGTGTTACTTATTCGTTTGATTTTTTCCTTGTGTTAACTTTCGTTTCGTCGTCATTTTTCCGGGGAAATAGGTCATGCCAAAGTCACGTGATTCGCCATCGTGATATGCCAAATTGCCAATGTTGGTAAATATACCCCTCAGAGACCAATATTTTAGGAATTCTTTGAATTAAGACCTTATCATGAGCCGAACTGAAAAATCTGTTATTAAGAAGTGTTATTACATCACGACACTTCCTTTTCGTGTGTCAGGAGTTGCTTGAAACTTGTGATAGTCGATATTTCTATGACATTTGGTTTTATTGACAAATTTTCAAAGTTGGTGAAAATGATCACTCTTCAGACTGCAAAAACCGAGGTCCCGTGTCACAGCAGGTGTGGCACGATGAAGATTCCTCCCTGCCCAATGGCCATACATCTTAAGTGCCGAGCATATATAGGCCAAAATTTTACAGCCTTTCATTGGCAATGGTAACTGCAATAATGTAGCCCTATCCGATTTTTTTTATTTCTGACGTTTTCGGGATAGGGCTACAATTTTATAGGATCTTCGTAATGGTGCAAAATAATTTTATAAATAAACCGATAATAAGCTCCGTGTATTGATCCCTAATGCTGTTTATACCAAAAGGAGTACAAACTTTTTGCTTGGGTATGTCCAATAAAGGTGTTTTTCATTTATCGCGAGATCTCGTACGTGGATCTACTGAAAAACCTAAACATTGAAAATATGCGCGAAAATGTAGTTACTCGTACCGAAAGGAAAATCATATGGTTGCAGAAATAATTTACACTCTGCTGTTCCCCTTTTAACTTGATATTAAATCTAAACCTTTTTAATACTGCCGAAATAGTTTTCTCCTCCGTACTTGTCCATTGATATAAATACTACCTTATATGGCATATGTAAATAATTTGACAATCGGAAGTTGAAACTTCAGTACATCGAACATGGCGCACAAATATGAATCGAGAAATTGGAATATATCGAAATTGTTGAAAACGGTAGAATTGAGCCTCACAAATCGTAAGTTGCAGGTTGTAAATTCATATATTGACTAAGAAACATAGAATATCATTTTATTTACGTAAAGAAAGTCAGCAAATGTTTAGAATGATCGAAAATGTTGCGGGAGTGAATCACTCCCGCATTTGCACCATTACGGAGACCCTATAGAGTTGCAACCCCCCCCCTCCCCCCCTCCGAAAAAAAAATCGGAGAGGGCTACATTATTGCAGCTACGGCAATGGTGACGTCTCCATAATAATTATGAGTGAAGAATTCTTGTGAGGGACGTTAAACAGTATACAATCATCAACCTTGCATATATATATATATATATATATATATATATATATATATATATACACAATTATACATGTACATTGTACGTATATGATTAAGATAATACATGTATCTATGTAAGTATTAGAATAATACACGTGTTCTGTGATGATTTATTCTGGAAACATATTTTTGAAATATCTACAACTATACACAGTCGGTCATTGTGTGCATTGGAAGCTGGACGCCGGTGTCTAGACTAATTAATTACCATCTTCCTTTTCAACAAAAAATGTCAATTCTAAGTCAATTTATTGTAACAGTCATGATTCGCTTGCTGATAGAACGTACGGTGAGACTGTCAAAAGTTAATTGTTGGAATTTGAGTTCAAGGATCTAACTTCACAGAGCGCACTATGATCTCATCCTCCGGATCTTGTTTCTGTTGATTCTGAACTTCGTCGAACATGTGTGAGATATACACTCCGCGAAAAAGCATGGACCTTGATCCATAGTTTTCATTCCGAGGATTAAATAACCTCAATCCTGATCCAAGACCATACTACAAGCACAACGCTAGCAGATGTTAGAATCACAGGTGCTTGTGGACAGGACTTCCGGTACCCCCCTTCTTTTATTTTTAAATGTTCAATTCCTTGGGTATTTCGGACCTATTATTGATAATATATGTAACTTCAGAGGTTATCTATTTCAATGGAATACACAAATTTCGCATAGAAACCGTTTTTAAAAATGTTATATCACCGATCATATATTATGATCGGTGATATGACATTTTTAAAAACGGTTTCTATGCGAGATTTGTGTATTCCATTGAAATAGATAACCTCTGAAGTTACATATTTTATCAATAATAGGTCCGAAATACCCAAGGAATTGAACATTTAAAAATAAAAGAAGGGGGGTACCGGAAGTCCTGTCCACAAGCACCTGTGGTTAGAATGGATGAGTTTGGGTGCCCGAGTAATGTAATAGTTGATGGTCTCAGTTTGCACCACCAGTGCGGTGAAATGCGTTCAATCCTCGAGATGTTATAGCAGTGCTATTATGCGAGAGGACATTTTAGTCGCCTGCTTGGACACGTGGGTTTTCTCTCTTAAAGGGACTGATTCATGATTTTCCCCAGAATTTTGTTTTTCACTTTTAATGATCAAAATTTACTGTCTATTGTATTTAAAAGTTTCACAAAACACTAGGGTTATATATTATGATAGAAGCTCATTGTAGAGAGTTTATTATTTGTTTGCAAACAAAGATTGGGGTATAATGGGGCATGTTATTGTGTATGGAATTTTCAAAAGAAATGGATATCGATCTAGGTTTTTATATTTATCATATTCCAAGTTCCTTTTTAGGTAAAATGTGCCATTTAAAAGTTAAATTTGTGACTGTGCCAAATTGAGATGCTTTAAATTACAACATTAGCAGTTCACTGCATGGTTTGTTTGTAAACATAAAAAGACCGGAGTCTTTGTTTACATAACTCAGAGTTAAGACTTATAAATATTGCTCTTATCCTTGCATTCAGAAGGTCCAAATTTTGGCTGTCAACATTGAATGAGTTATATTGTTAATGTTTAACATCAAAAGTGAAAAATATATAATTTTTTTCAAAAACCGTGAACCAGATGTGAGGGACACATCGCATGATTCCAAAGTATACAAAATTATATGCATTTTGCCTTGTCTATACACATAGTTATTGATTCCAATAGTTAGAAATATAGTTATAATTAGTTACAAAACGGAATTAAATCTAAGCCCGACCCAATTGCAAAAAGCAAAAAAAAAACAAAAAAAACAAAAACAAAACAAAAAATAACTGAGTCGCAGAGAGGCATTAAAACCAGTTTACATTGTGACACATGTTTTCCGATTGTTGTAAACAAAGTATTAACATTTCATGTGTGATTAATTGTTGTTTTACGTCATTTTTGATAATTTTTTCTCATACAGATACACCTCCTGCTGTGGGTGAAATGCCAATAAAAAATCTACATTGTTTTCAATAAAAGAACTATATAGCAACGTAGAATTTTATGTCCATTGAAATATTAGTGACCTACCATGAACAAGTATGGAAATGACCAAGATGGTCAACTGTCCGACCTTGTATAAAACCTGTAGAAAAAACAACACAGCTCAGTTACTAATGATCAAGTAATGTATAAACATATTCTTTCTCTTTTTGTATTGCCTTTATAAACAAATCAGAAATTTTATCATAAAACCCGCAAAGATTTGATGCTATGGATAAATTGCACTTGCTCTCAGACATGTTGATTTCAGTATGAACCCCCTCAAGTTCTGTTTTAATTCAAATATTGATTAATTAAATTTTCGGACATAAAGATGTTAATTTCTTGAGTTTCAAGAAAGATACTTTGAAAATTGAATAGTTACGGGGAAATTTGATGTTTAGAATTTATTGATATTATAAGTGCAAAAAGGTCACAACTGATACAAACACACCTTATGAAAATTTTGTTTGTTAACTTTTTAAATTGAAATAAATTTATTATGAAGATTTAAGCATGCTAATTATAAGAAGCGTATATTTAACGCAGGTATGTGTTGAATTTGAAGTGCAAACAATTACAGTTAAATTTCATCTTTCGCAGTAATAAGCACTTAGATACGCGATTTGTCTCCGGATTTGTAGATGATACAAATATATTTTGCCCTAGTACTTTCATCCTCAGGAGCGAACATTCTTAAGTCAAATTAAAGAATTAAATAAAACTATTCTTACTCTTTTGGATTTCATGGAAGTTTTGAAAGTTAATCTTTTTGAGTAATAAAATTTCGAACTAAATAATTAATTGAAATTATTCTTACTCCTTTGGGTTTAATGGGAATTTTGAAAGTTAATCGTTTTGAATGATAAAATTTAATATTCGAGGGATCAGAAACAATTGTACTTTTGTATCAATCTATATTACATGTACTAAAATTAATTTAAATTCTAATTTTTGATATAAACTTTAATTAAAACGTTTAACATCTTACCATTGCTTTCTTCCGATATATGTCGGTGGTCTGAATTAAGCTGTCGTTTTCAGGGGGTTTAATATTAGAATTATAGTACTGTAATTCTCGTTATTTTTTCAGGGTATAAGTAATCTATGAATTCCATCATAACAATATTATCATTGCATCTTTACAGATTAAGGACAAGGCAGATAAAATGTGTATTCTATGATTATATATATATATATGTGAAATGTCATTACATTTTAATTCCTATTTTTGTACACCATGACCAAAAGCCGAACCATGTATTATTTTCTTCATTCTTCTTGTAAATTTTAAATCCCCACAGAATTGAAAAGAAAGTAAGAGAGAAATATTGTTGCAAATTCTTTTCTTTAACCATCAAGTAGATTTAATTTTACTATGTTCAACAATGAACCAAAGAATCTTCAAATAATTTGCAGAGTATATTTTTATTATCTACATATACTTATGACAAAATCGGAAACAAAAGTGCTTTTAATGAGACAGGTGGTAATGGAATTTCCCTTTTTGCACTGTTACGGTTGTGCTCAAAAGCTGAGGAAGAATATTGTTTAGAAAGCAAGATACAAAAATCTCATGAGAAATTCGTTTTAAATCAAGAATTGCAATATAAGTAATGTCTCTTGTAAACATTCGGACATTGACGTGATGGAGTCCTTAGTGAGGAGTGAGATCGATGAACTTAACAATTTTGTAGTTACATGTAGTAGAGACTAGCAACTAATCCTAATTTTGAAAATTCGTGAATTTGGTGGATATGGTCCCCCCCCCCCCCCCCCTCAAAAAAAAAAATCTTAAACACGTCTCAATCAATGACCGAACATTTTGTATGAAAATTTGGTTTTTGGTCGATAATTCAAAAATTCGATCTATAACATCCTACTTTTTATGGTCTTTCCTACATTTTTGAGGCAAGACATTGCACTGAAAATACTTCTAAACTTACATGTATTTTATCCTTCAAATTTATTTATGATGACGACCATGGTTCGATTACTGCGTAAAACAAATGAAACTAATTTATTTGATTAAACAAACTTCGATTTTAGGAGCAGAAAGGTGAACACACATTGATAAGCACTACGACCTTAATTTTTCTGTTTGTTTTGTAATTCCCCTTTAATGTAGAAAACACAACTACATTTGTAAAGGAACTGACAGTATACAGCACTCTACAGTACGGACCGCCTTAACGTGACAGTATACAGCACGCTACAGTACGGACCGCCTTAACGTGACAGTATACAGCACGCTACAGTACGGACCGCCTTAACGTGACAGTATACAGCACGCTACAGTACGGACCGCCTTAACGTGACAGTTCAGGCCGCTACAGTACGGACCGCCTTAACGTGACAGTATACAGCACGCTACAGTACGGACCGCCTTAACGTGACAGTTCAGGCCGCTACAGTACGGACCGCCTTAACGTGGATATTGTATGTTGACATGACCTGTAGATAATAAATTACATGTAATGGGATAACTGACAACATTGAAGTACTTGGATAAATATCACAAAGCAAGATTATCAAAAACATACTCCTAATTTAATAGAAATATTCATGGTTTTCAAAATGTTAATTTATATAAATACAGATAATAGGCACATTTTGTTCTTACCATACCGTAGCTATTTACGTTTTTAATGTTTTTTTTTTTTTTGTGTAATGAAATTGAAATGAATATTTATTTAGCATACAAATCGAAAATATCACCACATGTGTGAAGGCAGTGCTATTGTATTGTACTGTATATACTTGAAATAATATTGAGTTTTAACCACCTGATTGAAATAAGACATTTTACCAGCTACGCTATTATGTACACATACATGTAATTATGACAAAATCGGCAAGAATGGTGTTTTAAATGAGTCAGGCGGCAATAATTTTGTCTTTTTTGCACTTACACAATCGTCTTAACAGATTTTGGGGATTATTTTTTACGTTTGTGCTCAAAAGCTGATGAAGGAAATTGCATAGAAAGAAAGATACAAAAATCTCATGAGAAATTCGTTTTAAATCAAGAATTGCAATATAAGTAATGTCTCTGGTAAACATTCGGATATTGACGAGAAGGAGTCCTTAGTGAGGAGTGAGATCGATGAACTTAACAATTTTGTAGTGACATGTAGTAGAGACAAGCAACTAATACAAATATTGAAAAATTGTGAATTTAGGCGATACGTTTTTCTTTCGAATTCTGAATCAATTAGCCTGAAATTTGGTATGAAAATTTTGTGTTTGGTTAATAATTCAAACATTTGAAGTAATTAATACATTTTATTTTTTGTGGTCTTTCCTACATTTGTGAAAGACAGTGCACTTCTAAACTTCTTTTATCCTTCAGATTTGTTTATTTTGAAACCCCTCTATTTTAAGGTTATCAAAATCGGTCATTATTCATTTCTATAAATTAATAAGGACTATGACCTTGTTTTTTCTGTTTACTTTGTAATTCCCCTTCAATGTAGAAATCAAAAATATATTTCTAAAGGAACTGACACGCTACAGTGTGGACCGATATTGCATGTTGACATAACCTGAATATAACTAAATTACATGTAGGGGAGGGTAAATGACAAAATTTAAGTGCTTGGATAAATATTGCAAAGCAAGATTACCAAAATTATATTCCTAATTTAAAAAGCAATATTCATAATTTTCAAAATATCTAGAATACAGATAATAGACACGTTTTGTTTTTACCATTCCGTAGTTATTTACGTTTTTAATTTTATTGTAATGAAGTTGAAATTGATATTAGTATATAAATCCAAAATCTCAACACATGTGTGAAGGCAGTGCTATTGTACTGTACTGTATATACTTGAAATAATATTGAGTTTTAACCACCTGATTAAAATAAGATATTTCACCAGCTACGATGTATGTGCAGTTCAAACCAATGCTAATGGAAATAGAGATTAGAACAATTCTAAAGATATAAATTAGATCCCTTCTTGAAACATTTCTTAAAGATTTAAGTAATCTTTTAATATCCCTTGAAGAACTTCTGTAAATGGGAGAATATCGGTAATCCTTGTTGTCAACATATTCCTAAAGGTGTCGGGGTACTAGAACCAATTACTTATAAAAATACGCTAATGTCGACTGAAAACAAACAAATTCTTCACCTCTGGTCCAAGTATAGCTATAAAGTTATAATCTGTTATTATGGCATACTTTAAATGCTGTCCGCTAAAGAGTTCTGGTCATTTTTGGTGTCTATCCAAGTGCTCAAACGTTGACACGATTATAAAATAAGGTCAGGAACGTGAGCTTTAGTGCATTTATACGGAAGCCGCATGGACTCATCTTTGAGAAATTAAAAAAGAAATTAACTTCATATAAGGAGTTAATATCTTATAATAATTTGATTGTCTAGTTATAAGGAGTTAATATTTTGTTATAATGAGTTATCTCGTAATAAGGAAATAGTACATGTATCTTGTTATAATGGGTTAATTATCTCCTTATAAGGATTGATTAATTATATTTTGTTTAACGTCCTTCTCGAGAATTTTTTCACTCATGGAGAAGTCACCAAGACCGGCGAAGGACTTCAAATTTAGGCCTATGCTCGGCGCTTACGGCTATTGGGCAGTGAGGGTTCTTTAGCGTGTCACACCTACTGTGACACGGGACATCCATTTTTAAGGTCATCTCCGAGGACCCGTGACATTCACACCTGATGCCGAGCGTTTTGGCGATGGAACTGTCACTACCTGTTTTAACGACTTAGGTCCGTCGCGGACGGGATTTGAAATCCAACATTCCGCATGCGGGGCGAACGCTCTACCTCTAGACCACCGCGGCGGTTTCGTTATAAGGAGTTAATATCTTGAGTTAATTATCTCGTTATAAGAATATATTATCTTGTCATAATGAGTTAATTATCTCGTTATAAGGAATTAGTATCTTGTTATAACGTGTTAATTATATCGTTATAAGGAGTTAGTAGCTTGTTATAATGAGTTAATTATCTCGTTATAAGGAATTATTATCTTGTAATAATGTGTTAATTATCTCGTTATAAGGAATTATTATCGTGTTATAATGTGTTAATTATCTCGTTATAAGGATATATTATCTTGTCATAATGAGTTAATTATATCGTTATAAGGAGTTAGTAGCTTGTTATAATGAGTTAATTATCTCGTTATAAGGAATTATTATATGGAATAATGTGTTAATTATCTCGTTATAAGGAATTATCATCGTGTTATAATGTGTTAATTGTCTCGTTATAAGGATATATTATCTTGTCATAATGAGTTAATTATCTCGTTATAAGGAATTATCATCGTGTTATAATGTGTTAATTGTCTCGTTATAAGGAACTAGTATCTTGTTATAACGTGTTAATTATCTCGTTATAAGGAACTAGTATCTTGTTGTAACGTGTTAATTTTGTCACCCACAGCAACAGAATTACAATGTGAGCATATTTTAAGATGTGCAGGTATATTTCTGTATCTACCAGTTTCAATGATTAATTCATGACATGAAATTCTGAACCTGCTGAAACTTCTGTACCCAAAATTTTTAATAATTGACAAATAATTCTCTATTTGAATAAAACATTTGAACTTCGTATATACATGTTCTAAGCTTAAAACTTATATGTTCCTGTTCAGTGAATGGGTTATGTATATATGGGAAATATGCAAGAATGGCATTTATAGAGCTAAACCAGGAAAGAATCGGGTGTTGTTGAAATTTAGTGTTCTCTCTCTCTCTCTCTCTCTCTCTCACACACACACACACACACATACACACACACACACACACACACACACACACACACACACACACACACACACACACACACACACACACACACACACACACACACACACACACACCTGTGTGTGTATACAGAAAATTCACTTTATTAACATTTGGTCGCACGCTGCTAGTAGAATAGGTTTCGTAGGTCGTGAGTTCAACTCCTGTTAAGGGCGGAAGCGAGTATCCGACCAGAATAAAGGAAATAATGTGAATTTTCTGTGCTATATATCAGATACCTCTTCACTGAGGGCAGTAATCTTTATTCAAGAGTCTATTGCTATTTCTCTGCTTTATATATACTAGCGGAAAAAAGAAACGCAAGTTCGGTTTTTATAATACTTGTATACTTTTTTGACACGTGGACGAAATTTAATATGACACTGAGCTACTGCAAAATGTGCTCTTCCCTTAAGAAGGTATGCTACACCAGAGAAATTTGATGTAGATGAAAAGTGTATGATATGTACAAAAATATTTTGAATTTGAAAATTTTCAAATTTACTTTATTTTGTCAAAAAATACAGTTTTATTAGAAGGTAATCTGAAAAAAATTTAAAACCCCTGCTGGACTCGAACCTGCGACCTACAGGTCAGCAGTCGGTATTCTAACCTACTGAGCTACTCTGCTAGGTATTTAAATGGAAAAGGAAAAGTCAAATATTGCTGATATCGATTTTGTCATCCATGTTTTTAAAGGAAGTCAGCCATTATGACGATGTAGAGTACTACCTTAAGATTGAGCCGACTGTGATCTCACTCGACGCTGCATGCTTTCAGCATATTTTTTAAGAAAGCGTGCACGGGGTACTCCTGCATCATAGGTGCTGGTAAATAATGAGACAACAATATCTCGTTTAGTTCGGCGTCTCAGGGCCACAGAGAGATTGGGTGACTGTCCAAGGAGCTACGTCAAGATATGTTCAAGTTTCAAGTTAAAGTTTTTTCATTCACTCAAACCAACAATACGTGGTACATGAGGTCAAGTACATGCGATACATTCCAATGGGAAAAGAGATACAGGCAAGAGAGACACAAACATTTTTTTGGTATTTCAATTGCAGACAAACAATCACTCACATATACATCATGGCTGGAAGATATGGCAACAAACTATTGATAAATTATTAAATACATGTATCTTCAAATAAACATTTCCGGTTCAAGCATCTTGTTTTGAACACATCAGCTTTGTACTTTGTTTTATACATCTTTTCTTCAAATCTCTATGTGACTACCTTCTGGTACACATTGATTTGCATTTAAAGTAAAATGACACTCGTCTGCAATTTGACCTGAATTATAAAGTGTTCAAAATCTTTGATTCAAAGGAATATTTACCCACCTGCCTGTCTCTACTGGGAGCCGATGATTCGAGGTTCTGAATTTGATATATATTTTCTAAGTTTAATTGGTAAATTATCAAGGTATTTTTCACGACCAAAGTGGGACTTAAAAATTCTATAAATTTTGCCTTTTGATTAATTATTAATATCACTTTCCCATTCTTGAGTGAATTGATCACTTAAACGTTGTTTAACAATAGCAAGGACCATAATTTTGATAGCGACATGCGAGTACGTCTCTCACACCTCCGTAACCTATTTCAGACGGCGGCGAAGACGGCACGCCAAGTTGTCGGCACTCGTAGTTGACCAGTTCTTGATTGGCCACCATACAGTCAAGATCTATCCCCAATCGAGCATTTGTGGGACGAGCTGGACAGAAGGGTTAGGAAGCGCGTCATCGTCCCATATAACGCCGCTCAACTCACACAGGCCATTACTCAGGAGTGGAATAATATCCCTCAAAGGTCAATAAACATATTGATGGGGTCAATTTTAAGGAGAGCAGGAGCAGCGATTGAAGCCAGGGGTAGGCACTAACACTGCTGATTTGGATCAGGAAACGGCGTAGAGTACCTTTGTTTTAACGCTATTCATGCAAACGCTGTCTGTGATAGGACAACAAAAATTATCATAATATATTCAGTAATAATAAGATGATTCGTGAAACCCAAACTCTGAACTAATCATCAATGAATCATGTGAAATAATAACTATCGAAAATAAACTTGTGTTTCTTTTTATAATGTATATATACGATAATATTTCTTTAACATGACTGTTAATATATCGTCTGACGTAAATGTTGACATACCTACCTGAAATTAACTAGATCGAAACGAACACGCCGTACAGACCAGCATTTAAATATGGACTAGACTGAAGGTCGAAATAACAGGGAGGACATGTTGGATTTTCAGGTGAGATAAAATTTAATATTCTGACATTGTGGTGGACATAAAGTTAAAGATCGATATTTATATGATCATCTTGATCCATGCATGTATGTTCACTTCGATCATAATTTCATCTGAGAGGGTGTGTGAATCGATGTAAATTCCATCTGAAATAAAAATTAATGACCACATTTAAAGAAAATATCTAGCTTGTCAATTGTTTTAACCGTTCAAAATACCTAGGATTCTCATTTTTATTGACAGTAAACTTCTTGTGTGACCCCGACATCAGAAATGCTACACCCCCGGCGCAGTGCCCAGTATGTCCTATTGTGTGACCTCTGTGAAGCTGCCCCCGTACAGAGTCATTGTGAACGTTGTAATATAAATCTATGCAAGGCCTGTGTTGGGGAGCACCTCTCGGATACGTCTAAAAGACACAATGTCGTGTCCTATTTACATAGAGAATCTACTCGTAACTACTCAAAATGTCCGAAACACGCCGATGAACACTGCAAACATTACTGTGAGAAATGTGACATTCCTATCTGTATTACCTGCGTCTCCGCAGGTAAACACAAAGGTCACGATATATCAGATGTTCTGGAAAAACTCAGTTCTAAAACACAAAGTTTACAAGAAGATTTAGAGGAACTAGAGACCAGAATTTATCCCCGATATGAAAAGATGGCGTCCGATATCCAAACTGACAAAGCCCAGTTAGAAACGAATTACGGGAAGCTGACAAGAGCTGCTGACCAACAAGAAAAGATTTTGCACAGAGAGATTACCGCCATTGTCAACCAACGGAAATATGACATTCGGGAGAAGAAAAACAAACACCTATCTACCCTGAATAGAAATACAGATGAGATCACACAGAAAATGACTGAAATCAAACAAATCATGTCCGACTTGAAATCAGTACTAGAATCAAACGACATCTCCTTTACCTCTACTTACAAATCTAGGAATTCCGAATTTAGAACTTTACCGCCTAAAGTTCGAATTACATTACCAAGTTTTTCTCCTCAGAAAATAAACAAAGATCAGCTCAATGAAATGTTCGGTTCTGTGACATCATTATCCATTACCACAGAAGAACAAGACGACACAATGAAGTCACCAGAAGCTGTGTCGTCTCCTCCAGTCAAACCGCTGCTTGATGAACCGCGACTCGTCGCCACCACAAACACTGAGTATAGACCACTATTCAGTGTTCGCTGTCTCAGTGATGAACAAATCTGGACATGTGGGGATAGCAAAATCATGAAGCTCCTCGACCTCCAGGGTAAACTACTGACATCAATACAAACCGAGTCAAGATACAGACCAGAGGACATAGCAGTCACACGGGACGGAAATCTTGTATATACAGACTTTGAAAATAAAACTGTAAACATAGTGAAGAATAAACAAATACGGACTGTGATCAGGTTACAGGGGTGGGCACCTCTCAATGTCTGCAGTACCACCTCAAATGATCTCCTGGTTACCATGATCAATGATAATGAAACACAATCCAAAGTTGTGCGTTACTCTGACTCCATAGAGACCCAAACCATTCAGTTTGATGATCAGGGTCGTTCTCTCTATTCATACGGTAATTACACTAAATACATCAATGAGAACAGGAATCTGGATATCTGTGTCGCTGACTATTGGTCTAGTGCAGTAGTTGTGGTAAATCAATCAGGAAAACTTCGATTTAGATACACTGGTCATATCTCTAATACCGAGAAGTCATTTGATCCAGTCGGCATCACTACTGACAGCCAGAGCCACATCCTCACAGCAGATTTTAGAAATCACCGTATCCACATCCTAGATCAGGACGGACAGTTCCTCCGTTACATTCAGAACTGTCATCTACGCGATCCACACGGTGTTTGTGTGGACACCAGAGACAACTTCTTTGTGGTTGAGCTTGACACTGGTAAAGTGAAGAAAATCCAATAAATATAAACACGGTGTTAACAACACATCTCAACACAGTGTTAATTAGGGCCCCGTATGAAATGCGGGAAGCCCTATAGTAATCACATTGTCCGTCCGTCCGTCCGTCTGTCCGTCAACACTTTCTTTGTGACACGATAACTCAAACAGTTTTTATCGTACAGTTTTCAAATTTTGTACAGAAATAATGTACAATAAGAGGAAGAAGCCTATATATTTTGGGGTCATTTCACTTTGTCTGTCTGTCTGTACGGCATGATCTTTGTCATTATGAACACTTTCTTTGTTACACAATAACTCAAACAGTTTTCATTGTACAGTTTTCAAATTTTGTACAGAAATATTTTACAATAAGAGGAAGACACCTATAGATTTTGGGGTCATGTCACTTTGTCTGTCTGTCTGTATGTGTATCATTATCTTTGTTATTATGAACACTTTCTTTGTGACACGATAACTCAAACAGTTTTCATTGTACAGTTTTCAAATTTTGTACAGAAATACTTTACAATGAGAGGAAGATACCTATAGATTTTGAAGTCATGTCACTTTGTCTGTCTGTTTGAATGTCATCATCTTTCTTATTATGACCGTATTTATTTACCACTGTCTAAGGGAGATAATTCAATTTGAATTATGATATGCATTGTATTGATATATAGAAAATTTACAAGAAATAACTCTACAACATTGTGTATGTGTATATATTTGTTTTTTTTTTAAATGTGATATTAAAAATGCTTGATGTTACATGTATATTGAATTAAAGCACGTCATTCCCAGTCAACAACTTTCGATCGGGATCGGAATGCGAAATAAAATTTCTTATATCCGGTTGCAAAGTGAAACTGCTTCAGGCTTCAAGTTGTTGAATTATGTAGTAATTGCACGTTACACATTAGAGAACTGTTCCTTTTAATAAAGAAAGTCACAAAATAGATACAAAATGAGTGTACCTTATTCATTACTGTTACCGAGCTTTCGTCGGCGAAAATCTCGAAATGTCGTGTTTCACTGCGCTTGTTGACGGTAAGGTCCACATTTTCTACGTGAGTATTTTTATATTTGCTCATGAATGTTTTGCGCATACATGGTATGTCTCGGCTAGGAATAATGGAAACTTTCTCACTTATGTATGTAAAGACATATTAATCTTTTTAAAAATGTAGAACACTTTTATCAAATGACAATGTGTTTGAAAACGCTTAGAGCCCCGATGTCAGAATTTCCTTTTCCAAGACATCAATATGTCAAATTCATAATCCTTTTCGAATAGGATGTACTATATTTTGTACCAGTTATCCATTTTGAATCCTCTATTAGAATGGGATTTTGTTGCACTCTGTTGTGTTTGAGTGGATGTCATGAGTGTGTGTCAAACAGAAGTAATTTAAATTGCATAAATCTCTCACAAATATGCTTCATGATGCCTTTTTCACAAATTGGCATTCCAATGTATCTTTATATATTATTAATTCTAACATATATACCAGCTCCAAACATTGCTATATCAAATACAGATGCCACTTTCCTCTAATATTACCCTCGGCGGGGCCCTTGCTGACCGTGTCAGTTTTCTAGTTACACATCTAAACACAGTGAAACTTCAACATTGTAATGGCAAGTTGACAACGTTTATTCAATGTTAAACTTCAACGTTTAATCAGCGTTGAATTTAAATGTTTATCAAATATTGAACTTCAAGGTTGATTCAAAATCAAATGTAAAATCGAAGTTTATACTTGTTTTTATGTGATGAACTACTGATTGAGCATTATTCTGTTTGTTTATTATATAATGTATACACTATACGTAGTTATATTTATAGTACCTTTTTTCGTTTGTATGGAATTTATTGTTCAGAGGGGCGTGGCAGTCGAGTCGCGCACACCCCCCCCCCCCCATTTTTTTCGCCACAATTTGCAAGGCAATAAATACTACATGCCATATATATAGATGATAAGGTTGAAAACATTTCAAACTCTGCACAGAACATATTGAAATCAGAAATAATGCGAGTAAAACTCCAGATTTGGCACTCCAAATCGCAAAGTATTTTGGCTAATACATCCCCCTTTTTTTCCAGAAATTCTGTGTTAACTGAATGCATCAATGCGTTATGTTTAATTCATTAATATGTTGCATTACTTATGTTTTCATCATTGATCAATGTTACAAAATTGATATTATCTAGCTATGTTCTTAGTTTGAAAGTTATAGTACGGTTCCGTGGAAGTTATTGTACAGCTAAGCTCCGCACCCTGGAAGTTATTGTACGCTGGATTTCTGCCAAATGTTTTCTCTCTGATTTAAAGTATGGCTAAGATCAAAGGAAAAAGGATTTAGAGTGCAGTCTTCCATATCATTACTTAAATTTCTAGTACAGAGAGTGACCCCAGGTTTCATCAAACATTTTCAGATCCAAGGTCACAGTATTCTGTTTACCATCAATAATGACACAACACTCCACAGTCCTACAAAATCAACATAAAGTGTAATCATATTAAAAAGATTGATTGATTATATATTGTTTAACGTCCCTCTCGAGAATATTCTACTCATATAGAGACGTCACCATTGCCGGTGAAGGGCTACATAATTCAGGGCAATGCTAGGCTTTTATGGCCTTTGAGCCGGGAGCGGCTAGCCCAGGGAATAGGTATGGTGGCTGATTGCTGCCATTTTACACTTTATCGTCTTTTTGTTATTTCGGGGAGAAATAACAACAAAACGATATTTAGCAACTTTTCGACCTGAAATATCGAAATGACGATAATATGATACCATTAGTTACTTTTCACCTCAAAATAACGAAAACATAACACATTGTAAATTGGCACAAAGCAGCCACCATACCTAGCCCCTAGGCTAGCCGCTACAATCTTGAACGCAGCCCTGCTGTGACACGGGACCTCGGTTTTTGCAGTCTCATCCGAAGGACCGCCCCTTTTAAATGCTTCTTATGACAAACAAGGGGTATTAAGGAGCTATACTAACCAAGATCCCCACGAGACCATATCAAAAAGAAAACAACAAGTCTTGTCACAGGGAATGAATACAACAAATATGAGAACCCTATCGCTCACCATTGAAATAATACTAAGCAAGTTTAAAGTTCCAGGCTAGACAGGACAAAACAATATGCCCCGGGGCTTTAAGACACTGTTAAATTTGCGATTTTTCAATGGACTAACTAGCAAAATTCTATGTAGGAGTCTATTGAATTTAGCGGTTCTTATTGCGCTCCACTGCTACTGATGTACATGTATTTGAGAAAAAAATCATATCCCCCTACACAAGGAGCTTGGAGACAAACCATCTTTTCTCTATATAAAGATTTCAGATAGAGTTAGCTTGGCATTTTACTTCTTCAGCACAGTGAAAGATAAAGATAACGAACAGTGATCAATCTCATAACTCCTATAAGCAATACAAAATAGATAGTTTGGCAAACACGGACCCCTGGACATACCAGAGGTGGGATCAGGTGCCTAGGAGGAGTAAGCATTCCCTGTCGACCGGTCACACCTGCTGTGATCGCTATATCCGTAGTGAAAATCAGTGTGCCAAGAACGGCCTAACAATCGGTATGAAACACGTCAGACAGCATTTGACCCAATGATAGGTTGTATTGACGAACTATATCGTAATAACGATTATAGAATTTGCAAAATGCTGACTTCAATCGAGACTGTTGAAACCCCTGTACGATGAAGTTGTTTGTCAGTATCTTGCCTCGATTTAAAAACTGACCATACGCAGAACAAGCTCTTGCGTATCGAATCTGTTGAGAGATATACACACCATATGCAGGTGATAATGGAATATTGCTATATAAATATGGAAAGTTGACGATGGAGAAGTTGAAATCATCCCGTTTGTCATACAGGAGAGTTGTCAGTTTGCCGTTAATGTCTATTTTCAATAAAATATCCAAGTATGAAGCAGAAGTGGACGACTCTGTGGTGTCTTTTATTTCGAGCCAGTTTTTATATTAGAAAAAATATTCCTCATTATCCTAGCATGCCAAAGTTTAGAAAAGGCATGAATTTATTAAAATCTAAACATATGTTTATTTATGAAAATTTAAAATGTTACTTGTTAATATTTTTTTTCACTCTACGGATAAAATTCCTCTAAATATGTGCCATTTAGAAAGAAAAAAATACATTAGACGATAATATTTTAAAGAGAAGTAATGTTTTCACTTTTTATAGATATTTTTATGTAGAAAACAGCAAAACAGAACATATTAAATAGATCAGATATTTATTAAAATATGTCAATTTTCCAGGTCAAGGTCTGAATATCACACGCACCATTGCATCACATGACGGTGGATGCTTACTCTTACTAGGCACCTGATCCCACCTCTGGTATGTCCAAGGGTCCGTGTTTGCCGAACTCTTTATTTTGTATTCCTTATGAAAGGCGAAGATAACGAACAATGGTCAATCTTATAACTCCTATAAGCAATACAAAAATAGTTAAATCAGTGAGCCAATAATTGTCTTACAATCGGTATGAAACACATCAGACTCCTCCTGAAAGTTATGAGATTGATCACTGTGCGTTATCTTCACCTTTGATGAAACGACTTACCGTAAAAATTTATATACAAAATATGAAAGTCCTACCTTAAATAGTTCTAGAAAAGTAAATATAACGTACAGTGATCAATCTCATAACTTTTAGGTGGAGTTTGGCGTGTTTCATACCGATTTTTAAACAATTATTGGCACACTAATTTAACTACGGATTACTCTGTTTACCTGATTAAGATATAAGTCTTACGGTGGGTATGATCGGTCGACAGGGGATGTTTACTCCTCATAGACACCTGATCCCACCTTTCTTATATCCAGGGGTTCGTGTTTGCCCAACTCTCTATTTTGTATTCTTTATAGGACTTATAAGATTGATCTTCACCATTCATTTAAAAGGAATATACGAGGGCTGTTCGATATGTAATGTGCATTGTACGATATCTCAAAAGCATTCGACTCAAATAGTGAAATGAACATTACACCCCTTCATCGTATTCTCCGCGGTTCGAAATACATAATTTTAATCTCTGAATCCTTTTCTGAAATGCGTCACAGTACACTGATTTAGGTAGAGCTCTAAGGCACTGATTGATGGCGGAGCCAAGGGCTTGTCGGGACTTGTAACGACGACCAGGGAAGAACTGTTTAAGTTTTGGAAAAAGGGAAAAGTCGCATGGGGTTAGATCTGGAGAGTTTGGTGGGTGTGGCAAAACGGTAACTTTCTCCGACTTAAAAAATTGCTTCACAAGCTCAGATTATGCATTATCATGAAGTAGACGAACATGCCTAAATCCTAACACAGGACGTCGTTTATGATAATATTTCTTGAGGTTTTTAGTATAACATCTCGGTAATACCGACTTGTAACACGTTTGCCCTTCGGCACCGGAATGTGTACGGCTATACCATCTCATGCGAAGAATATGTAATAAAAAACCCTCATTGTGCTTATGGTTCTTTTGGCAACTACAGGCCTTCTACCGTGTTTAGTTAGCCATATTTTGTTTTCAATTTTTCTTACTGGTTCGAAATAGTGAACCCATGTTTCGTCACCAGTAACAATGTTTGCAAATTGTCTTTGATTGAATTTGGGAAACATTTTGAGCAATATTGCTGAGCGGTTTGTACTTGTACCCGTTTGGGATCATCTGTCAATATATGCGATGTCCATCTAGCAGAAATCTTTCGTACTTTCAAAATACTTTTAAAAATGAAATGCACCCGCGATAGCAATATACCAACAACAATGGCAATATCACGAATCGTGTATCGTCCATCACTTTCAATTATTTCCCTGACTTTTGAGACATTTGCCTTGCCTGTTACAGTCACAGGTCGGCCAGATCTTGCTGCATCTTTGACGGACTCTGCCAGTCAGAAATTTCTTTCTCCACATAAGAACTGTCTCATAATATCTTGTCAGACTCATAAACTTCTCCCAATCAGTACAAATCTGCATTACCGAATGGCCGAGTTGTGTGCGAATTTTATATAAGCTCTAATTTCTTCAATATTCTCATCTCGTTTCCCAACCATTTTCAAAATAGTGGTCAACGATTGGTCCCATTGAAATGACTATAAATTTAAAACTATGCAAGGTGAAAATAACGAACAGTGATCAATCTCATACTAGTAACTCCTACAAGCAATACAAAATAGATAGTTGGGCAAACACGGACCCCTGGACACACCAGAGGTGGGATCAGGTGCCTAGGAGGAGTAATCATCCCCTGTTGACCGGTCACACCCGCCGTGAGCCCCATATCCTGATCAGGTAAACGGAGTTATCCGCAGTCAAATCAGTGTGCCAAGAACAGCGTAACAATCGGTATGAAACACGTCAGACAGCATTTGACCCAATGCGAGGTTGTATTGACGAACTAGATCGTTATAACGACCATAGAATTTGCGAAATGCTGACTTCAATCGAGACTGCTGAAACCCCTGTACCATCATCTTGTTTGTCAGTAGCTTACCTCGATTTAAAAACTGACTATGTGAAGCTGAAGGCTCATGTTTATACTGTTGGAAAGGTATTGAATAGAGCTATTCAAGAGTATCATCATCCACGAAAACGTGCAAAGCGTTATCGCGCTGTGGTAAAATACACATTACATATCGAACAGCCCTCATACTTGTATTGCTGATATGATATTTTCATTCAAGTTTCAAAAGGAAGTCAACCATCATGACGATGTAGTATTCCTCCTTAAAAAGCAATTACTTCATTTTTCAGACTATGTGCCTCAATCTTTCAAAGTACTTTGATTTTTGTTATGTCAATTTCAAATCTGTTTTTTGCTGCAGAACTGCAGCTCTCTGAGAAAATATTGGGACATATCAGAGAACTACATATTCACCCCTTATGAAAACTTTCGATTTAATGCGCACAAAAATGCGCAAGGTTGAGGCCTTATATCGTTATATTCTTGTATTGCCATCTCATAAATTTAGTTTCAAAAAATTCCAAACATATTTTCCTAATATACTTGTGTCCAAACATACCTTCAAATATTCATTAAAGCCAAATACGACCCCAAAACTCACAGCTTCAAATGATTTCGTTTGTTGACGTAGGCATGCTACGAGGACGAGTCAATAAGTAACCAGCCTATTCCATTTCCGATTGACTGAGACAGTCACGAATTTCATGCTTTGTTTCATTACATGATTTTTACCTGTGTACAAACTTGCACGTGTATCGAATCATTCTTTTATAAGATATTGAATGTCAAACATGGCTAGTGATGCAAAGGCATGCTTTTCATCTAAAGTTAAGTACTGTGCTATAATTCGGTACTTGTATTCAAAAGGTACAACAAGCAAGGAAATACACGGCGAGTTAGCCAATGTTTATGTGTCTTCTGCACCACCTTATTTCACATGGTAGCGTTTCAACAATCTTACATATAAACGAAGCTTCAGAATGTGATGTTCGGCTCTTCTGGAAATTAATAAAACGTTTGCGTCCACGGAACACACGTACATACCCAGTGATAGAATTCAACGGTACTTCGTACGACGACCCGTCGGGTGTAACTTTAGCTTTTGCAAAGCATTTTTATGATATCTACAATCCAAAAGGAAATGATAGCTTCGATTCGGACTTCTTTCACGGCATCGAAACATCATATAGTAATTTGGAAAGCAGTCTTATATCCTGTTCTGCAACTTTTCCTGCTGATGTTTCTGTGACCGTCGACGAAATATGTCAAATCCTCCGTGATCTCAAACGAAGGAAAGCCCCCGGTCTTGACCGTATTCAGAACGAACATTTCATTTATGGTGGTATTCAGTTAGGTAAATTCATCACCTACCTTTTCAATGCTGTCATAGAAATAGGACGAATTACACCATGCTGGAAAATATACTTGATCATTCCCATCTATAAAGGTAGTAACAACCAAGGAAGTCCCCCGACAGTTACAGACCCATAGCCCTTCTTCCATGCCTCCTTAAAATCTTTGAAAAGTTGTTGTTAACCCGAATTCGGACTTATATCCAGCCTATGATAAATTTTCCAAATCAACAACAGCAAGGTTTTCAACAAAATCTTGGGTGTATAACAGCGTCCTTCAACCTTCAAGAGACGATTTACCACAATATAGAACATGGGAGTCCCGTCCTTGTAGCCTTTCTTGATACACAGAAGGCATTTGACACTGTATGGCGACATGATCTAATGTGCAAACTACACAGGCTTGGGATTTCGGGTTGTATATGGAGTCTAATAAACGATTGTCATGTAAACACATCGTTCTCCGTCGTTGTTAACCAAGTCAGTTCTGATTGGTTTCCAATTTCACAAGGCGTTAGACAGGGTGGTGTTTTGTCAACCTTTCTCTACCTTGTATTTATCGACGACTTGCTGCACGAAATTCAAATCTGTGTACAAATACCGGTATTTTCAGTATCATAAGCTCTAATCCAATGCTTGCGGATGACATTTGTTGTGTTTCGCTCACCCCGCATGGATTACAGAAAAATTCTACGCAAAATATACGAGTATTTAACAAAATGGCGTTTTACATTCGATGCAAACAAATCCAATGTACTCTATTTTTATCCAAAAAGGGCAAAACATATGGACACATTATCCTGGCACCTAGGTAAGAATGTTATTCACTCTTCCAAGGAATACACGCACCTGGGAATTTTACTGAATTCCACATTTGATCCCAGTAGCAGAACTTCGAATGCTTGCATGAAAGGACGCCAAACATATTTTGTACTAAAAGCATCCCAATCACGATCTCCAAGCTATATAAGAAGGTAGTTCTCCCCTCTGTATTATATGGATGCGAACTCTGGTGCGACCTACGACGAAAAGATGTCGAAACCCTCAATACATTCCAACATTTTATTGCAAAACACGCAATGGGTCTTCATCAGCAAACAAGATCGGATATGTGTGAAAGCCTCCTGGGTCTGCTTCCTATTACTGCTGAGATTGACATCAAGAAACTGCGATTTTTTGGACGTCTTTGTGAACTGGACACTAATTATCTCACAAAGCGCATATTCCTCACTCGTCTATTCTCGTATATGATGAACCCCTGTGCCAAACATCGCGGATTTATTCAGGACATCATGCCTCTATTGACCAAATACAATTTGTATCCTGCTTTAACTCGATATCTTGAAAATGGTGCCTTCTCCTCAAAATTAGAGTGGAAAAGATCAGTTAAATCCTCTGTCATCACTTACCATTCCGATTCCAGACGACAACGCATGCGTGATGATCCTGACTTTACCCGATTTATCATTCTTTGCGATGGAAAATCACCAACTCTGTTATGGAATATTCCGCACAATAATAACGAGATTCTTCTGTGCAAGTTTATTGTAAAAATTATGGACTCTTCTGGATACACCACCCGAAATTTGCTCACTGTGCGCGAGACCTTTCACTACTGTGTTTGAGCACGTATCAACTACTTATTCTAAAAACAACCCTATATCGCGACGCCTGGTGGGAAGCTCTAATTGAAGACTTTGATATTTCTTTGGCTCCCGACCTATGTGGGCTGTCCCAATATGACTTGTATTTATTCATCCTCGGCGCAAGAAGCATGATCTCAAACTTGCCTGATTTTAACATTCCAGAACTACATCTTCTGAACTTTCGTTTTATAAGAGATGCAGCAGCAATGTATTATAACAAACTTCGAGTTACACTGTAACTAAATATTGTATATGCTTCTAACATGTTCTTTAGGAATTTTTGTATCCATTGTAATCACTGGTATTCCTTATATTATTTTGCACATTTGCATATGTCTTGATTAATGCACTACTACTGTACTTGTAAGAATCTCCATCTGGAGGAAATAAAGAAAGAAAGAAACAGTCTTACATGATCGTTTAGGTACATGTATGCGCAAGCTAACAGCCAGTTGGATCCCCAAATCCCTAGCGATGAGCAAATGGTAACCAGAGCATCAGTATGCAGCACCTTGTTGAAGCGTTTTAGGTCAAAAGATTATTTTCTTTTGCGTCTGGTGACTGTAGATGAGACTTGGGTTCATTATTATGAGCCAGAGAATAAAGCTCAGAGTCGTCAGTGGGTATGGCCTGGGTCCCCGAGGCCAAAGAAGTTCAAGACACAACCATCTGCTGGCAAGGTGATGACCACAGTATTTTGGGACGCAAAAGGCGTTATTGTGTTGGACTTTTTACCCAAGAGAAGTACAATAACTGGAGTGTACTAGACCAGCTGAGAACCGTCATCCGTAAAAACTATCTAAAGGTGTTTTGCTGCAACGGGACAACGCAAGAATCCACACTTGCAAAGTTACAATGGATGCTGTAGAGCGAAACGAGTATGAATTAATACCACTTTCTGCCTATTCGCCTTAACTAACTCCTAACGACTTCTTCGTATTCCAAAACTTGAAAAATGATGTCCGTTGACGTCATTTCCGGTCTGACGAAGAAGTCGTGATGGCAGTCTGAGGAGTAGGTCAATGGAAAGGACCCTGACTTTTTCAGTTCTGGGCTGATGGCACTTGAACACCGTTGGTCTAAGTGCATCACACTAGAGGGCAATTACATCGAAAAAGAAGAGGTTGATCTCAACCGGAAATAAGTTAGGCTTGTTACTTATTGATTCGCCCTCGTAGGTACATGTAGCCAGTTAATTCGAACTTTGTTGCTATTGGTATCTTATTCATGTAAAACTTATACGGTAACAATTCATAATATTCGTTACAAGTTATGTATTCGGTCTTCATTTATTGAAAACACGAATGATTATTAGAAATTAAGAAATATTGTTTATCTGTAGGTAAAATTAGCTCTTGTTTATTGGAAATGCTACGAAAGCTGAGTATGGTCCCTTACGCTCGTGTGACAGGGATGGGGATCGCACTAGACTAATTATGGTAGCCGTGAGGTTACCTATTTGAATAATTATCAGTTAATCGAACTGGCATGATTTATAATCTAAAATAGTATATTTATGGGGATATTAGTTCACATCTAGACGTTATTGTATAAGTATAGAAATGAAACGGGATTCGAATTGACTGGCTACCTAACATGGCTACAACAACGAACGAAATCATTAAAGGCTGTAAGTTGCCGGGTCGTATTGGGCTTGAATGGATATCTGAAAGCATGTGTAGATACACGTTTTGTAGGAAAACCGCGCGGATTTGTTTTGCACCGTAAATGGAAGGTAAATGGAAGGTTTTTACAAGGGGTGGATCTGTAGCTCACTGATCTGTCCCAATATTTTCTCAGAGAGCTACAGTTCTGCTGCTAATCTGTTATCAATTCGATGAATCAGTTAAATGTATGTACTGACCCACTTTACTACGTAAGTTGAAGTATAAATTGTGCATGTACAACGTCAAATCGATGTTGTCTCATCAAATATTAACACAGATGCACTGAATTTCAAATGTGAATCATAACGGTCCTATCAAACCACTAATGTCATACAGGGCTTATGCACTGATGAGAAATTATTTTTCCCTCGGCACATGTTGAAAATGGGGAAAAGACATAGCAGAATAGCACCTAAAACTCTAGCAGAATTGAGAGATCAGACAAATTTTACGGTAGGGGAAATCCAAGAATGGTACAAGGAATTCAGGATTACTTGGCCGAAGGAGATTTTGACGATGAAAGAGTTCAAAACGGCATACTCTACGATTTTCCCGATAGGGGACGCTGCAGAATTTGCCGAGCACGTTTTCCGCGTTTTTGATCTTAATGGGGACGGACTATTGGATTTCCGCGAATTCATGTGTGGGTTTAGCGTAGTTTTGAGGGGTAGCGTAGAAGAGAAATTAATGTTCAGTTTCCGGATTTATGACGTTGACTGCAATGGATTTATTTCCCGGGATGAGATGAAACAAGTTCTCTCTGTACGTATACTTAAAGAAATAAATGTTATTTTTGAAAATAAATGAGGGTATCAACTGCGACGCTTCATGTTAGTACATGTATATTTCTTGAAGCGTGCAAGCGTCTTACATGTAAGAAAAGTATGCCGACGTGCAGCATCGCAGTTTATACCCTCATACATGTATTTTCAAAAATAACATTTAATTCTCAGCCTTTGAAATAAACGCACTATATCTATCAAGATTCGTACGCGCATTGGTCACAAATGCAACGCATTTATGAGGAAATGGCTGTCACTACAATTTGTGAAGACATTAAACGCAGAAATATTGAAAATGTAAATATTAGCTGATATTGTTTGAAAGTTAAAAGATAAGGGTGACATACATTGTAAATTTTTAAAAAATATCCAGTAGAGATTTT
The DNA here is from genome assembly GCF_947568905.1 of Ostrea edulis. NCBI lineage: Eukaryota > Metazoa > Mollusca > Bivalvia > Ostreida > Ostreidae > Ostrea > Ostrea edulis. The sequence goes on from NC_079172.1 coordinate 39,924,967, forward strand.
CTGTTAATCATAGATATCCTGAATATTGCATCTATTCCATGGAATAATTATGAAAATTCAAGCCCATTTTAGGACGTATCAAAAATATTTTTGAATTTGAAATAAACAATTCCAGAATTCCTAATTTGTTATTTCAAACTTTTAGATTCTTTATAACGGATTAATTAAATCTGTTATAATGAATGGGTTAAAACAAATTTGAAAATTTGTTGTAACGAATTAAATTTGAAAACACGAATTTTAGAAATGATTAAATCAAATTGTCGAATTCGATATAACGATTTATAAAATATGTAATATCAAATTAGTACAATGTGTATACAATTCGTAGTCACATACTGCAGAATTAGTAAAAATAGATTAAATTGTTTGAATTTTTTTTTTTAATTCGTTAACTCAATCTGATTTTAATTCACTGAAACGAATTAATACAATCTGCTAAAACGAGTAGTTAATAAAAGAAATTCTTCCGAAACTAGAAAGTTGCCACATCATGCATTCCATCGCCCAATCTAACTTGTCTACCTGATGACGGCTTCTCTCCATCTAACACCAACCTCGGTAGTTTTGTTCGTTATTATACGTGTATATCTATATGTTAGTACACTAGAGTTTGTTATGCATGTCACGAATTAGGCAATTTAATAAAACGATTTTTTGAATTCGTTATTTCAAATTTTGAAATCCGTTCTTACGAACTTTACAAATTCGTTATAACAAATTTAATCCGTTGTAATGATCTTTGAAGTTTGAAATAACGAATTCAATTTGAAAAATATAACCTAATTCAAGATCTCGTCAAATAATAAAAAATCCAAAATGAGGGGGTACCTGTAAAGTGCGAAACGAAATCTACCGAAACGAAACGAAATCTACCGAAACGAAATGAAACCTACCGAAACGAAACGAAACAGATTGTACAACCGAACTCCTTTAATTATAATTATTTAAAATGGTATCTTAGGCCCCTGTGAAAGTTACCACATATAAATAAAATTTGCCTCCCCTTTGATGTAGGCTTTGGGCTTGACTTATACAATTTTTAAAAAATTGGAATGGGGGGGGGGGGGGGGGGTGAGTAAGCATAAAGTACATATCCAATTAAATACCATGTGCAATTAGTTTCAGATCCATAAATTTCAGAACGGAGGGTTACAGTCTCACAGGTCAGAGGTCTGGGGAAACACACTTAACGAGGGGTGGGGTCGCCGGCGCTGGATCCGCGTTTGTGCATAAATACATGTTTCAGTGTTTTTTGCTCTAAAGACAAATCTATGTATACATGTGGATATTGTGTATTTGTATGTAGTATATCAAACGGTGGATTCTGAGTATGTTCTCCCGTTCTCTTTGTAATTTCTGTTTCCCTTGTTCATAAGCCTTTTGATTTTACAAAATGCAGACCTCTTCCTGATATTATTGCATAAAACAAACTTTCTCGGACACCAGCTTCTTCAAACAATGTATCTATACCCAAAGGCGGATCCAACGCCGGTGACCCCACCCCTCGTTTATTGTATTTCCCAAGACCTCTGAGACTGTAACCCTCCGTTCTGAAATTTATTGATCCGAAACTAATTTCACATGGTATTTAATCAACTTCGGATATGTACTGTGCTTACTCACCCCCCCCCCCCCTTTTCCAACTTTTAAAACTTTGTATCAGTCAAGCCCAAAGCCTATATCAGGGGAGGCGAATTTTATTTATATGTGGTAACTTTCACAGGGGCCTAAGATACCATTTTTAATTATCATAATTTAAAAAGTTCGGTTATACATGTACAATCTGTTTCGTTTCGGTAGATTTCTTTTCGTTTCGGTAGGGTTCGTTTCGTTTCGGTGGGTTTCCTTTCGTTTCGGTAGATTTCGTTTCGTTTCGATTTCGTTTCGCACTTTACAGGTACCCAAAATGAGGTTCCATATTAATTACTCTGCGAGAGAGATTGCATATTAACCTGTTAAATCTCTCAAGAAACACCCTCTTTTGCACATATGCAGATACCAAATCCTTATATATGCACATGGAGCCAACGCATAGAAGAAACAAAAGTCTAAAGTGTATTCTTTTTTTAAAAAACAAAATCGATGATTTTAGTAATTAGATTATCATTTGCATTTCAGGCCGTTTACAACGTGGCTGATGAAATAAACAGAGAAGATCCCGCGGATAAGACGGAGAAAATATTTAACCAGATGGACATAAACGGTGACGATAAACTGTCCCTCGACGAATTTATTAATGGGATTAAAAAGAACTCTCACATCGTCAAAATGTTCAACAGCGAGTAATACAAATTAGTCGTTACACGTGAGCGTATAAAAGGATTTACGTCTCAGGCTTACGTTGTAATCAAAGTTTAGCTTGTAAAATTCATAACCCCGTGGTGTTTTATTTCTCTAGAATTGTTTGTCGATGTATCTGCAAAATACTCATAGGTGAGGAACACCAAGAGTGGTTAGTAGCAATGTTTCAATAATCATTATTTGTTGCTATCAATAATCTGTAAAATGCGTGCATATACAAATGTACCTATGTGATTTCTTATACAAAAGCATCATTGTCTATGAATAAAACACATAAAAACGAAAAGAACGTATATTTATTTCAGGAGATAAAATCTAATTATTGGGAACAAATGTGAAAAGATATATTCACCAGCGGGCGTTAAACAGATAAATAATCTATGACCAAATCATTATATTTGACATGGTATGTTTACCCCTCCTAGGCACCTGATCCCACCTCTGGTATTACTCTCTATTTTGTATTCCCTATAGGAATTATGAGATTGGTCACTGCTCGTTATCTTCACCATTCATTGTAAGACGCACACTTTCGACACATGTGTCTATCTACAACATGTAGATTTACATATTTGTAGTCTCTCATTGCAAGAGGAGATATGGGAAAGAGATCACCCATTCGTGTGTAGGTGAGCATGTGTGCAAGTGTAACATTGAGTTTGTAGACAATCTACACGACACATTTTTTGTTCTGTTCATTTGTTCTCATAATGCTTTGTTATCAAAAGACAAAAATCACTGTCAATGTCGAGTTCAAAGCAGGACTTCATATACGACTTAAATTACGAGGAGATAGGCGCCGCTTTGCGGAGCTCTTGTTTGAAATAGATACATGTATTTACGTATCTGCTTGTATTAATGCACACACATTTGCTTGGTATAAATATGTGGATATTTGCTTGTAATGAATATGTGGATGTTTGCTCGTGATAAATATGCACACACTGGCTTAAAGTATGTACACGTATATACACATTTGCTGATAATAAATATGCATACATTTGCTAATTACGCTTTCACTATACTATTACAGTACTGCAGACTACTTGTTCTCGCATGCGTAAATTTTCATGCTTATAAGATTCATTCAGCTGTGACATCAATTCGTTGATTCGTTATGTTTACCGGGTTGTATATTAGTACTATCGTTTCAGTAACAGCATGATACTTTGCTTGATCGAGCGTGCAAATGTTTGGGCGAAGCTTCTCATAGATTTCAATGAAACAGGTTTTACTTTTGTTCTTCTTGACCAATCAGCATAGTGTTGTCATCCAGACTCACTTTTATTGAAACCACACAGCCAATCGGTGAGTGAAATTTACACGCTCGATCAAGCGCAGTGGCACGCTGTTATCGGAACAATTTTATATTATACACTATCGGCTACATGTGAGTGTTGTAACGAAGGCATGATGTATAGGGAAAATCCTAAACCAATAAACCCCTACCAATAAATTACCCCCAAAATCCAAAAACATTGAACAACTACTAATAATTTCACCCCAAAACATTGGACAACTACCGATGATCTAACTAAAAAATCCAAAAACATTGGACAACTACCGATAATTTAACTGTTTAACACCAAAATCCAAAAACATTAAACACTTACCAAACATTGTACCCAAAAAATCCAATAACATTAAACACCTACCAATATTTTAACCGAAAAAAATTACAAACAATAAACACATTGAAGAACTACCAATGATGTAACCGCAACATCCACAAACATTGAACAACTACGCATATCAATGACTATATAATACAATACCCAAAACCCACCAACAAATCTATATTGATGAAGAATATCCTTTGAATTCAAATTCATACTTCTTGACTACCATACCATATAACAAATATGAAATGTTGTAAATGCATCGTCGAGGCTCCTACCGGTACTTATTCCATCTATAACTCCCCCCCCCCCCCAAAAAAAACAAAACAACGCAGGCCACGATCCATATTGAAGGTCATATCACGATCAGGTATTCCATGAGAGTATAGAAATTATACACATGTACATCAACATGGACTGCTGGGTCCTGACCAGGCACGTAGCATCGTTTTTCAAGGAGGCGAGTGTCATCCGAAGGAGAAGTTGCCTTCACCCACACAATTGTCTAAAATTATTAAGCCTCCCCCCCAAAAAAAACCCCTTTATTTTTCAAATACAAACTTCAAACTCCTAAATCGGGAACCTATTTTGCCCAAACTTCGAATTCCCAATGAGGAGGATCCATCTTCTAACAAATGGGTTCAATCTAACATTCAAACATATTCAACATTCAGCACTACAGCTATTACAAGAAACGGAGGGACAGTCACCCAATGCATCTTACTGAACATTTCAAAATAACTAACGATGCTTGTAAGAATAACGGAATTTGAACGTAGTTTAAAAATGTGGACCCCCCTCTACATGGCTAGATGTACCACCGTGATGGGGTAGCCGGTTTGAATGATAAAAAATACTAATAAATGCACCAAATGTAATATCTATCTCTTTAATATATCAAGCTTAATGTGAATACATAACATAAATAAACATAATTCACGACCTGTTCAGAATTAAACAATGAAATTCAGATATTTGTTTATGGTTTCAATAGGCGGAGTCCGCTAATCTTTGACCCCTATGAACATTTTGATGATTTGTGGTTATCAGAAAAGTTGCTTGGTGTCATCTATTTCAGACTCAATGTTGCGAGGATGCTGCACAACAGGGCACCAAGTAAGACCAGCACAGAGAAATCAACACGACCTAAAAAACGAAGAGAAACTGTTGTCACCATTATCATCAACAGCATGCATATCATATCATATCATTTATTTAGCAAAATCATTTTATCACCTCTGTGGAAACTAGGAGGACCGCACAAACATAAGATTGATTGGATGTTTATGGTTTTATGCCGTTTTGGTAATATTTCGGCCATTTCACGACGGTTAACTGAAATACAATCGGTAGTGCGTTTTGGAGTTTCCCTGATGGACGTTTAACATAGGTAGTTACTGTTGCTTCACCAGGAGCCCGTTACTAGAGGTGATTGTCATGGGTTTTACAGATAACATCATTAAAACGAATATTTGTGGCACTTCGCATCTTTATATGAGTGAAAAAGTTGTACAACATAAAACAAGTATAAAAGAAATCCCTATCACCTGTGCCTCCGTTTGCGCACTCTTCTGTTTGAGTGCAACCTGCATATGTCGCTGATTCGTCACTTCCATCGTCACAGTCTGATGCGCAGTCGCACTGGAATGCATTCTGTATGCAAGTGATACCACCTGATTGGCAGGTAAAGAACCCGGAAGGACATAACTAAGTGGAGAGAAATATATATATACATAATATAAATATAATATACATATCACGAATCAAACTCGAATTCTCAGATTTGTTAATAAAGATAGTAAATTCGACTGTTACATATGTAATGTAATGGCGCCGATCAATGTTTATTATTTCTAACTAATTCTTGACAATGGTGAGTTTGTGTGTGTGTCTTTTTTTCTTTTCTTTTTTTATACATGAAAAGCTAAGAATGGATTTTCGTTATGTATATCATTTATTAAAGAGTTTAGCTTATTGAGCATTATATCTTTTTTTCTTTTTATAAATGAATGTGAATTAGGTGTTGTTATCCAAGTTCTACTCACGTGTGAGAAATATCATTGGAATTCGCGAGCACCACTTTCGGCGAATAATTGGTGTGGCGAACCCGTAAACTTCTTTATTCCTAAGGGGTACACATTATTCAAATTGCAAAAACTGCGTTTCCTATCGGTAAACCGTGAACAAATGAAGTTGCGAATCAATATTGTAAAGTATTGACTAGCCCCTTTCACGTTTTGCATTACATGTACATTGTAAGAATTCTGGTGTGATCTAACATTGAGGGAAGCATTGTTACTGAGACCAAACAGTGCATGCCATAGATAAAAACCGATCATAAAAGTAGATATTTTACATACCTTTCAATAATGAAAATAGATATAACCGATAACGGAAATATATATAACCCATAATGAAAACAGACATAACGCAAAATGAAAATAGATATAACCGATAATGAAAATAGATATAACCGATAATGAAAATAGATATAACCGATAACGGAAATAGATATAACCCATAATGAAAACAGACATAACGCATAATGAAAATAGATATAACCGATAATGAAAATAGATATAACCGATTATGAATATATATACAACAGATTATGAAAATATATATAACCGATTATGAAAATTATATATAACCAATTAAGAAAATATGTATAAACGATAACGAAAATAGATATAATCGATAACGAAAATAGATATAACCGATAATGAAAATACACATAACCGATAACGAAAAGAGATATAACTAACAACAAAAATAGATATAACCGATAGATTACCTGCTGATACTGTCCGAAGGCCACGGTTGGACAAGTGTCTGTATTACAATCGTCAAAATCTGCTGAACCCCCTGGACAGTCTAACCCACCATTTGCCGGTTGGGGATTGTTGCAAATTCGTGTCCGAGACTTTTTCCCGCTACCACAGCTTTTGGAACACGCGCCCCATGAACCCCATGTTCCCCACGCCCCGTCAACTGTGAGGGAATGAGAAAGGGGCGATTAAAACACAAGTTTTGTAAAATAAACAAATATATCTCTTATTCTATTACAACCCGACACATGTAAGTACATGATACAAATCATTGAAATGACTTCCATTTATTCATAACATGATGATTTGGGGAATTTAAATCGTGTAACAAACAAAACCACATCTTTTATACATTCCAATTTGTATACATGCTTAGAATTCTAGAATTGTAGCGATTATGATATTTATCAGATAAGACAAATATTATTTTCTCTTATTTTCCTCTTCTGTATAATCATCAGTGACGTCACAGAAATGACGGATGGAGCGCGCTTTACTTACTGATGCAGACTTGAGTGTTGCAGGCTTGTGAACTTGCGTCGGACCCAGGACAAGTAGCACCGCCATATTGAGGAGAAGGATTGGTGCAAGATCGAGATCTGGACTGAGTTCCGCCGCCGCACGTGACAGAGCATGTACCATACGAACCCCAAGAGGACCACACTCCGTCAACTTGTTATACAAATAAAATGTCGATGAATTGCGGAATGGTCGTACATTCTTTGATGTCACACATAAAATTTTATATATAATATCTATTTTGATATTTCGAAGCATTTCAAACATTTGTTTAGAATTATGATAATTTGTTTACAATGCAATAGTCTAGGATTGTTTAGAATTATGATAATTTGTTTACAATGCAATAGTCTAGGATTGCTTACTTGGGCAATGTTGGGTATTACAACTCTGTGATGACACTGAACTTGCCGGACAATTAGCGCCATTATACTGAGGAGCGGGGTTTGTGCACGTGCGTGACCTTTGTTGTGTTCCACCTCCACAGGTCACGGTACAAGTGCCCCAGGAACCCCAGGAGGCCCAGGCGCCATCAACTATAAACATTATTCATAATAGTATCAACAAGCTATGAACCAAAATCATCTTTATAAAATGTTGTGTCTATACACTGTAAGCATATGTGATAACCCTAAATATTTGTCTGAATGTTTAATGATGTGCTGACATTACCTACATGTATGTACTATTATGATAATGGTAAAGCAGCAATAGTGATATTTGACCAGGAGATGATTAATTAATATCAATTATTTTTTAACGCGATCAGTTTGTTAAAATTTCACCCTGTTCATTTAATAGGTTGAAAAATGAGATACCTAAACTAAGCATAAAGGGGTAGAAAATAACTTTAACAGGTAGTAAACAAAATATAGGTAATTTTAAAAATTCAATTTATGAGAGAGTTTACAAGGTTTTTTTTAAGCATACATCATGAGACAATTGTTTAAATATCATTAAGCATCTGAGTTAGTATTGTTCAATATATGTCTTGCTGAGTAACAGTGGCCTGGAGCTTGGATGCAGACCACTATAATAAGCGATATCAGATATGTATGTGACCTTGACATGATACTCTACACTATCCACATGACAGATACATGTAATTCTGTGTTACTTTACGTGTCATCCTACCAAACGAAAGATCTCTAATAATAATAATAATGTCCTTTATTTAAACAGGGTAGCACAATTAGTTTAAAACTAGTTTACATTGTGGTCCTGAAAACATATATACAGACAGCAGTATTATACAGATACAATATAAAATAGTATATGAAGGTATGTTATATGTACATGTATGCTATTTACATATTTAAAACTGAAAATAAAACAAAATAAATAAATAAAGATAAAACTGAAAATAATCAAAAACAAATCTATATGGTTTTAATTTACCGAATGAAAAAAATTTCTAAGATTATTTCAACATTATCTCATCTCTAACAAGTACAAAGGAACACTGTTTTGTTCCATCTCCGCTAAAGTACTTTTCTAATATATCGGTCTTGACTAATGGAGATTGATCTTTATTGCCCGTTACAATGATACTACTCTTATATTTAGTTGATACTCAGTAAACCCAATAGCACATTACTCGTATCGTATTCACTAACGGAAAGTATCATTTGAAACCGATACCCATTGAAAACGCTGACAATCTCTGCTGCGACTGGTGTTCAAGGTAATGTAACGTATAAATTATCAATCTAAATTATCCATTCCAAGTACAGTGTAACCATATTTTGCATAACCTACAACGTCTAAATTATCAATCTACAATATTCATTACAAGTAAAATTTCATTTTCTGCATTACTTATTGATGTGGTGGATAAGAATGTGCGGTATACTTGGACAGTTGTGCGTGTTGCATGTCTGGGTTGCTGATGAGAAGTCTGGACAGTAACTTCCTCCATACTGTGGTGTTGGATTAGAACAGGTGCGCGTTTTGGACTGTACTCCTCCACCACAGGTCACTGAACACGAGGCCCACGAACCCCATGAGGTCCAGCCCCCGTCAACTAACATGGATAAATAAATGGAATTTACAACATGCAATTATTTCTACGTTTAAAAGAGGATTTTTGGTTGTAAAGACTTAATGAATCAAAGTCATCCTAATCCTTTGGTATATTCAACATATATTCAACTTAAAAATATATATCTTATGGATACTTACTCGGACAGTTATGGGTATTACAGGATCGTGACGATACGTCACTTCCGGGACAAGAAGCGCCGTTATATTGAGGAGAGGGGTTTGTGCAGGTGCGCGATCTCTGCTGTGTTCCTCCGCCACATGTTAGAGTGCATGAACCATAACTTCCCCAGCTGGCCCATCCACCGTCAACTGAAATGTTAGAGTAGGGTCCATGTATGAATAGGAAAGGTCAGTGTACTTCGCGTATACATGTAACCACGTGGTATTCTCATTTTTGTTTTTTATGGAAATCGCCAAAATTAACAGCGAAAATTAATCATCACAAACAAAACCATCACCACTTTACTTTGTACGTAATGGATTAAATTTTATGTGAAAATTTGATACGTATGATAACATATAACAGGATAATACACCATTTTATAGTTTAATTATGCCCATTAATAATTGATTTGATACTTTACATATACGAGTATACATAACATAATATGCTAACGGCTTACTTGGACAACTGTGTGTATTGCAAGACTGTGATTGGGTGGAAGATCCCGGGCACTGGTCACCTCCCCACTGAGGGGAAGGGTTTGTACACGCCCTTGACCTTGTTTGTGTCCCTCCTCCACAGCTTCTAGAACATGAACCGTATGATCCATAAGATGCCCATCCGCCATCAATTGGAGGTGCTAAAGAAAACACATGGGTATTTTAAAACGTTTTAACAACCTGTTCATGTCACTCTCTTTGCATTTCGTTCATTAGCTTCTACATATGTTTCATCGAAAAGATTTAAACACTTACTATTCTTTTTACATATAAACTGTAACGCTGCACTACATTTGCCGTCATTCCATCTACCACTGCTTGCGTACATCAATGCACAGTCTTCGTCCCCAGAATTATTGGGTTCGCCTGAAGGGAAATAAATAAATATACCAGATCGGGTTTACATGCTCCCCAACAGGAACACTTGTTTGTAACCATGCATAATCGTATCTTGTTCTATTGGCAGTTAGTAAATATACCAATATTTGTAGAACAAGTATATTGCACGCGTGTATAAGGAGTTGCTATTAATACTGAGCATGTGCAAATATTCAGGATTGGATTAATATACTTGAATCCCAGTTGGTATAACTCCACGAGAAGACACCGCCTGACCACGCCCACGAGCCCTCATGTGGTCCGTCAAATCCACCCATCCATATATCATCACCGCCCATTAAACCTGTCAAAAGAAGGGGCCAAGTTATGAAAATACTAGCTATCTATCTAGAGTTAAGGTTTTGAGAAAATGTCTCTTGATTTCTTTTTAAAGAGCGATTGATGAAAAAACAAAATGACATTGACATAAGCGGCAAGATCAACAGGAATGATAGGACGAGCAGAGGAAATTCTGTCAAAGGTATCACACCTGTACTTGTCCAATCAAATCAAAATGAACTTAGTCAATTTCTTCCGTGAGCGGTTTTGTTCACCTTTCTCTTATCCTCTTCTCTCTTTGGAATTTGGTACAATTTGTAGAAATAATAAATCATTTACAAAATAACTATTTAACCTCTTTTGCTGAGGCTACTTCCTGAGGTGCACTCAGAATGTACACATACATATGAAAAAAACCCTGTGAATTTGAGGTAGTCTTTTTTGCAGGTGAAAAGAAAAGAGGTTGTCGTGTAGGGTGTTGTTTTTCCCGGTGTTGGCAAACGAGGCAGGTAACATAGAACACGTTCGATTGAGATATTTCTCATCAATTCAACAAACCCAGTTTTAAAAATGATTTTATTCCTATATAGTGAAAGTGATCACCGGAGTGATACCGACACCTGTTGTGTGGGTCTTCCAATTGTGAGAAAATAGAATGAAAGAAATGGCTTTGAAATAAATTTACCATGGACGTATGAATTTTCTGAGGAGTCCTCGATGTTCACCAGGTTAGCTGAGTTGGCCTGACAGGTTTTCAAAGCATTGGACCACGTGACCTTTGACGTGAACCGCTTATAACATTTACCGTTCCTGAAACTCCAGGTTGAATCGCAGGCAGACAGCGCAGCTGTTAGTAAAATTGATATTAAAAAACCCAGTTATTAGTAATCGAAAAATATCATTAATAAAAATATTGTTTTAAAGGAATATGACAGCATACTGATTTTAAGGTCACAAACAACATTTCTGTCATTTTTCTTTTCATAAACTTATTTTATCCTCTCTTAGATATGATCAATTTCTGCATGAATTCGGAAATATGTTTGAATCTTACTGTGTAGTAATATTGATTGGGATATATTAGTATGCGACGTTTCTCAATAATATATATGTTTATAATTGGTTAAGGCGCCTTACTAGTTTGTTCACAGATGTAGGCCATGCTGCGACTGCACGGGTAATCGTTCCATCTCCCGCTACTTAACAAACTGGCACAATCTTCTCCTCCGGCATTATTAGGTTCGCCTGCACACAAGCATTTTTTTTTTTATCTAATGTCAATTATCAAGCCATTTCTTTAAAGAAAGTTTAAGATAACAAACAGTGATCAATCTCATAACTCATATTATATATAAGGAATACAAAACAAAAAGAGTTGAGCAAATACGGACCCCTGGATATACCAGAGGTGGGATCTGGTGCCTAGGAGGAGTAAGCATCCCTTGTCAACCGGTCACACCCGCTGTGAGCTCTATATCTTGATCAGGAAAACGGAACAATACCTAGTGAAAATCAGTGTGCCAAGAACGGCGTAACAATCGGTATGAAACACGTCACACAGCATTTGACCCAATGGTAGGTTGTATTGGCAAACTAGATCGTTATAACAACCATAGAATTTGAGAAATGCTGACTTTAAACGGGACTGTTGAAACTTCTGTAACATCCAGTGGTTTGTCAGTAGTCTGCATCTATTTAAAATCTGATCAAACGCAGAACAAGGTCTTGCGTATCGAATGAGTTGAGAAATACAAACACCATACACAGGTGATAATAGAATATTGCTATTCTCTCTCTCTCTCTCTCTCTCTCTCTCTCTCTCTCTCTCTCTCTCTCTCTCTCTCTCTATATATATATATATATATATTTGGGAAGTTGACGATGGAGAAATTAAATCATCCCGTTTGTCATAAACTTGAGTTGTTAGTTTCTTAGACCGTATAAATTCTGCTTCAACACACTATTATTACTTCTACTTCTGGGACAGACCCCAAAAGAATTTCAAAGGAGGGTTGTGATCCAAGTTTATACCTTTTCCACCCCAAAGAAGGAGGAACTACTACTACTACAAATACTACTACTACAACTACTACTACTACTACACATGTACAACTACTACTACTACTGGACTTTTGCGAGAAGGGCTGACTTTTACAATTTACGGCTGACTTTGACACAAGCTTCGAATTGTTCCGGTTCCGTTCCATACTCGTACTACTTCTCACAGGCATTTGAGAAGCAGTAGACGATATTTGACGGTTGATTATAGCCGATAAATGGACTTTATTTCCAGTTCACCATGACGATGCGAGAGGTAAGACCTTGACATAGTTGCCTCTAAACGGTAGGGGTCTAATTATATTAAATCTAACTTTTCGCCGAAATTTTCAAGCGATACAGCTGGTAAAACAGAAAACCAAAATGGCGGCGTGATATATCTTGTGAATATTATGTTTACAGGAAGACATTTTTTTAAATTATAGATATTTAATTAAAACGTCGAGTGTCAGTGTCTGCTATTTTTGTTACAGTAGAGTCTATGTGACCTAATATCCCCATATATTCCTCCTGCACCCCCGCTCCCATGGGGATCAGGGTTTCAATAGGTCCTCAGTACCCCTTGCTTGTCGTAGAAGGCGATTAAATAGGGCGGTCCTTTGGATGAGACCGCAAAAACCGAGGCCCCATGTCGCACCAGGTGTGGCACGAGAAATATCCGTCCCTGCTCAAAGGCCATAAGCGCCGAGCATAGGCCTAAGTTTCGCAGGCCTTCACCGGCAATGGTGACGTTTTCTCTCGAGGGATGTTAAACAATATTCAATCAATCAATCCTGCACCCCCAGAGCCTCAAGGATGGAACAAAAATTGATCAATGTTAAAGCATCTTCCCTACAGCCTCACATCTGTAATAAAGATCTAGGCCTCTACCGAAATTGTAAATTGAAAATGATCTCCGGGGTAAACGTACCGACTCCAGGGCGGGGCCAAACTTGGTATATATAATGTTTATGTGTAAACCATTTTTGAATGTCTTTTAAAATGTTATTGATAGCATAGATCTTCTTTAATGCTATGCCGTGGGCCTCTTGTTAGTTAAATATTTTAGATGAAATAATTCCAGATCCATCTCCGCTAAGTTCTGTTTTTATATGTCAGTATTGAAAAAATGCATCGGGAACAGGGGCCAGACTGATGGATTTCATAACGTACTAGGATTACTTTTCAATATTTACGTCCAATATTTGTGTTTATTATAAATGAAGACCGAATACGTACTTCATATTGGATAGAATGAATAGATATAAAAATCAACAGGGTTCGAATTGACGGCTACGTAACATGGCTATCTTTGAAAACGAAATCATTTGAAGTTGTGACTATTCGGTTCACATGGGAATTTGATAAATATTTGGACAAAAATATACCAGGAAAATATGCAAGGAATTTTTTGATACACTGTATTATGATGCCAGAATACAGCGACCTGCGCCGTAAATCGAAGTTTTGCATAATGGGTGGATCTGTACCTCTCTGTTATGACCAAATATTTTCCAAGAGAGCTACAGATCTGCATTAGTGCAGATGCACATGTAATTATACCCCCGCAACAAGTTGGGGGGGGGGGGGTATACTGGAATCGGGTTGTCCGTCCGTCCGTCCGTCTGTAGACGCAATGGTCTCCGGGCTCTAAAGCATTATCCTTTCCACCTACCGTCACCATATCATATATATGGACTACCCATGGGATGAAGATGTTCCCTATCGATTTTGGGGTCAAAAGGTCAAAGGTCAAGCGCACTGGACATCGAAGTAGCAATATGGTTTCCGGGCTCTAAAGCATTATCCTTTCCACCTACCGTCACCATATCATATATATAGACTACCCATGGGATGAAAATGTTCCCTATCGATTTTGGGGTCAAAAGGTCAAAGGTCAAGCGCACTGGACATCAAACTAGCAATATGGTTTCCGGGCTCTAAAGCGGTATCCTTTCCATCTACAGTCACCATATCATACATATGGACTACCCATGGGATGAAGATGTTCCCTATCGATTTTGGGGTCAAAAGGTCAAAGGTCAAGCGCACTGGACATCGAAGTAGCAATATGATTTCCGGGCTCTAAAGCATTATCCTTTCCACCTACCGTCACCATATCATATATATGGACTACCCATGGAATGAAGATGTTCCCTATCGATTTTGGGGTCAAAGGTCAAGCGCACTGGACATCGAAGTAGCAATATGGTTTCCGGGCTCTAAAGCGTTATCCTTTTCACCTACAGTCACCATATCATACATATGGACTACCCATGGGATGAAGATGTTCCCTATCGATTTTGGGGTCAAAAGGTCATAGGTAACGCGAACTCGACATCAAAATAGCAATAGGGTTCGGTTTGTCGTGCCATTTGTTTTTTTACACTCAGAAAAGAGGTAGTTTATACCTATTACCAACACCCTTTGGGAGATTGGGGTAAGCAGGGGGTATTCTTAGTGAGCATTGCTCACAGTACCTCTTGTTCCAAATTGTCGATACGCTTAACACGCAGTGCTGTATCTGTGTTTGATTGAATAAACCTATATAACAACTTCACATTTTATGATAAAAGAAAACGCAAACCTCCTGCATAATTAACTTACATGTACATCCGATTTATCATGTTGCAACGACTTTTTGTAAAGTTTGAACATAAATCAATGTATTTGTGCGAGTTAAGATTTTACATCTAAAATGTATGTATGCAAAAATGAAATAAATTATTTTTTAATAATTGTCAAATAAATGAAAGAAGTTCATGTGGTTTAAAACCTAACAGTCGTACTATAATAATATTGTAACGTACAGTGATCTGAACACGCTCACCGTTGCTTAAAGAAATACTACCATATCACTAGAAACGCTTCATGTAACTCTCTAGCGAAGCAGTAATAATTCCCTGCATACTGTTCGCTACACTTCCTACGCTCAGGGAAGCTTCGTTCCGAAGCTTAGCATGGATCTTCTGTGATAGTTTGGCACCTCTTCGGCAAAGGCATCCGCCGTTCACGATGACAACCGCCGTCGTCCCGGGACGAAACAAAGTCCCAGAGATACTCTATCAGAAGCAGGCCTCCCACCAAACATCAGCCACTACCCTGCCACGATTTTGTAACGTTCAGCGGTTTGAACACGCTCGCCTTTGCTTTTGCGTGACCAAGAGACATCATCAATAAAGCTAGCTGAAGATCAAGGCAGTAGAAGTTCCCTGTATATATGCCAACAAGTCGATATTACATATATTTAACGATATCGTGCTTCCATACCTTACGCAGGTTTAAATGTCCAAGTCAGTCGTTGATTGTGAAAGTCAGCCCTTCTTGCAAAAGTCCATTACTACTAATGGACTTTTGCGAGAAGGGCTGACTTTTACAATCAACGGCTGACTTTGACACAAGCATATAATACGGAAACCTTTTCGTGACATCTTTAGATACATGAATAAGTGATGAACCGATGCAATGTACACAAATGTTAGTTGTCCAAAGAGTATCGAGTTGTTCCGGTTCATTTCCATACTCATGCTGTTTCTGGAAAAGTAAAGTCTATTTGACCTAATATTCCCACATATTCCTCCTGCAACCCCGCTCCCGTGGGGATCCGGGTTAGAATAGGTCCTCAGTACTCCTTGCTTGTCGTAGAAGGCGACTAAATACGGCGATCCTTCGCACGAGACCGCAAAACCGAGGTCCCGTGTCACAGCAGGTGTGACACGATAACCCTCCCCCTGCTCAAAGGCCATAAGCGCCAAGCATAGGCCTAAATTTTGCAGCCCTTCATCGGCAGTGGCGACGTCCCCATATGAATGAAACATTCTCGAGAGGGACGTTAAACAATATTCAATCAATCCTGCATCCCCTGAACCTTAAGGATGGAGCAAAAATTGATCAATGTTAAAGCATCTTCCCTACAACCTCTCATCTGTAAGAAAAACCTAAATGCATAGATCTAGGCCTCTACCGAAATTGTAAATTTCATGGTCTCCGGGGTAGACGTACTGACTCCAAGGCGGGACCAAACTTGGTATATATAATGTGTATGTGTAACTATTTTTGAGCTCTTTTAAAATGTCATTGATAGCATAGATTTTCTTTATTGCTATGCCGTAGGCCTCTTGTTATTAAAATATTTTAGATGAAATAATTCCAGTTCCATCCCCGCTAAATTCTGTTTTATATGTCAGTATTGAAAAGATTAATCGGGGACGGGGACCATACTGATGGCTTTCATAAATTCTCTACCCAGAGTTCCGTGTGCTCCTCGCACTACACCCCTTTCAACGGCTTTTTACAGAAATCTTGTAAAAGTTTCTAATATCCAACATTTATGTTTTCGACTAAATATTTAGTCATACTTCGAAATGTTTTTGGTGGAATTAAATTGATGCTTACTGTAAATTGTTTAAAATCGCCGTTTTCTGATCCTAAATTTGGAACTACTTCATAATATGCGTATGAATGTAAGACATCCACGTGGTGAAGATTTGAATGTAAACATGGAATCAAAAGTAAGAAAGGTTGTAAAAATACGATAAAACTTGTGAAATAAGAGACAAACAGCTAAATGGTAAATATGTACTTTTCAAAGTGCCAGTGGGCTATGAAAAGAGCCTGGTGTCATCACCTGTTACCAGAACTTTTAAACGGAAAGGAAACCAAGAATTATTGTTTATATTATCTGATTATATTGTCACGTGATTCCAAGCGTTGACAGAGGTGTGTGTGTGTGAAGCTTGCGTAACGCGCCCTCTGGTGAGAAAATGGGCTTTCATAACGTACTAGGATTACTTTTCAATATGTATGTCCAATATTCGTGTTTATTATACATGAAGACCGAATACGTACTTCATATTGGATAGAATGAATAGATATAAAAAAAAAAAATCAACAGGGTTCGAATTGACTGCTACGTAGCATGGATATCTTTAAAAAAGAAATAATTTGAAGTTGCGAGTTTTCGATTCACATGGGGATTTGATAAATGTTTGGACATAAATATACTGGGAAAATATGGTAGGAATTTTTTGATATTATGATGCAATAATACAGCGACCTGCGCCGTAAATCGAATATTCTTATAAGGGGTGGATCTGTAGCTATCTGGTATGACCAAATATTTTCCAAGAGAGCTACAGATCTGCATTAGTGCAGATGTACATATAATTCCGAATTGTCGGTACGCTTAGCTTGCACTGTGTTGTATATGTATGTGTTTGATTGAATAAACCTGTATAACAACTTCATATATTTTGATGATAAAAGAAAACGCAAAGCTCCTGCATAATAAACTTGCATGTACATTCCATTTATTTATTATGTTGCGATGACTTTTTGTAAAGTTTGAATATGAGTCAATGTATCTGTGCGAGTTAAGATTTTACACCTACAATGTATGTATGTATGAAAAAATGAAATGAATTGTTTTTATTTTTAATTGTCAGATAAATGAAAGATGTTCAGGTGGTTTAAAACCTAACAGGCGAACTATAATAATATTATAACGTACAGTGATCTGAACACGCTCACCGTTGCTTAAAAGAAATACTACCATATCACTAGAAACGCTACATGTAGCTCTCTAGCGAAGCAGTAGAAATTCCCTACATACTGTTTGCTACACTTCCTACGCTCAGGGAAGCTTCGTTCCGAAGCTTAGCATGGATCTTCTCTGATTGTTTGGCACCTCTTCGGCAAAGGCATCCGCCGTTCACGACGACAACCGCCGTTATCCCTGGACGAGACCCCGTTCGTACATGGACACGAAGTCCCAGAGATACTCTATCTGAATCAGGCCTCCCACCAAATATCAGTCACTACCCTGCCACGATTTTGTAACGTGCAACAGTTTGAACACGCTCGCCTTTGCTTTTACGTGATCAAGAGAAATCACCAAGAAGAAAAAATCTAGCTTAAGAGCGAGGCAGTAGAAGTTCCATGTATAAATGCCAACAATTCGATATTACATATATTTAACGATATCGTGCACGTGATTCCATACCATACGCAGGTTTAAATGTCCAAGTCAGTCGTTGATCGTGAAAGTCAGCCCTTCTCGCAAAAGTCCATTAATGGGGTTTTACGAAGAGGCTTACTTTTACAATCGACAGCTGACTTTTACAGTTTAAAGGGGCCAACTCCAAATATGCAAAATTTGGAAGTGGTATTTGCAAAATTGAAAGACTTTACCGCATTCAGTTGTTCTATACATTGTTTAACGTTCCACTCGATAATTTTTCGCTCAGCTCAGTGAAACTCTCCACATTTAAAAGTGAGAATCACGGGTCGTTCAGGTATTACCTTAAAAAACAGAGGCCCCGCCCGTGCAGCGGCATGCGTGGGCACGATAAAGAACCCTCACTACTACTGCGCTGGGCGTTAAACATAGGCCGGGTCTACATTTGTGGTACTTCACCTACAGATGATGCCCTCTCAATATGAGTGAAAAATCCAGGAAGGGACGTAAAAGCAACCAATCAATCATGTGGAGACGTCACTATTGCCGGTAAAGGGCTCTAAAATGTACGCATATGCTCGGCGCTTACGGCCTTTGAGCAGGGATGGATCTTTATCATGCCATATCTGTTGTGACACGGGACCTCGGGTTTTCCGGTCTTATCGGAAGGATCGACCTATTTAGTTGTCTCTCACAACAAGCAAGGTGTATTGCAGAGGACCTATTCTAATCCGGATATCCACGGGGTACGACATTTCTAAAGGACAAGCACATGTCAAATGTTTATATCGACAATGTATAGATTATACTAGTATACTAGGAGTATTCGATTTTCATGGGGGCGAATTTTCATGAGTCATTACCACAAACATTGTTGATTCTACTGTGTATATTGATATACATGTATACAATTACACATCACTTATTGGCTGTTTTTACATTTAAACCTAGATATTCAACACGAAAGAGAGGGAAACAAGGACGTTTTCTTTTCAAAATGAGAGGGAGGGGCTATGAAAAAATATATCTCGACAAGCCTACCCCTCGACTTTTTGGTCTAGTATAGAGCTGCCGTTCAAAAGTATGTGTGTGGATGAGTAGGGGCTGCTTTGTTCCTTGCGGATCCAGAATCATAAGATGTGAGGTATAGAGAACATTTAAGCTTTCAGGCCTGATGACACATTATTTAGAAATAGCAGGATAACTTGAGGTCGTCTGCTTACAATGAGCACGCTGTGGTACACTTATGATATATAGTACAACTTAAAACCACTCTTTCTTTTTATGGCAATTTTCTGTGTCCCTTCATGCATTTCACAGCTCGTCATTCGCAGTTATTAAATTACATGTACATTTGAATATCGATAAATTTAGCTTAATGAAATATTAAAACGAGTAGTGCATTGTGAAAGTTTCGAACAAATGTAGAAAGAATAAGAGTTGCTAAAGAGTTTTCAATACTCTTGTAATAAACATAATTGTCGGTTTTGGTGTTTTACTAAAGCAGTCTTTACATTCATTTTGGTCCAATTTCTGTAGTTGGAGTTGATCCCTTAAAATTGTAAAAGTCAGCCGTCGATTGTAAAAGTAAGCCTCTTCGTAAAACTCCATTAATACTACTACTACTGGTTTTACTACAACGTGCTTCTATTTGAAGCCAGTTGAAAGTATCATCTTGTACGTTTATTAATAGTTATTAAAAACACTTCTGTGTTTCAAGTTAAAGAAATCTAAAATGTCCGACAATTTGGTTGAAGAAGGCATGTTTGCCACATGTTGGCTGGGAAAAAATCGGGCGTACCTGAGTTCCATTTAGTGTATCCCCAAGACTGAAGACTGCCGTACCAGAGCCACTGTCCCTCTGTAGAGGAGTCAGAACCACTGATCCAGAATTCATTGCCTACCGCCAAGCCTGTGAGGAAGACAAACTTTCAAATTATACAAAATACACCAAACGCGGTTACCATAAACTGAGAATTGCTAAAGTAGAAAAAATCAAATTCATATACTGCTGAAATTGTTCATACTTTCACATTTATATATTGCTGAACCATTTCATACTTCCGAGCAAAGTTATTCCACAGCGCATCGTTCCTTCAAATTTGATCGCGGCAGCTCAGTGGTAGAGCGTTCGCCTCGACGTCGAGAGGTTGACCCCCCCCCCCCCCCCGCTCGTGCCTTGGCCATGTCAAACCTAAGACGTTAACATAGGTAGTAATTGCTCCTTCACCAAACGCTCGGCATTTAGAAGTGAGAATCACGGGTCTTTCGGATTTGACCTTAAAGAACTCTCACTGGTACGACCTTGAGCGCTAGGTATAAATTTGTGGTACTTCACCTACATCTGGTGACGTCTCAATATAAGTGAAAATTTCTCGAAAGGACATAATAAATCAATAGATTATTCCTGGTAGTCCTAAAGTTCAGAGGATATCCTATTGATATGCAAAAACGTTTGACATTTGGTAAGCTTGATCTAAAACTTCTCTATGCAGCATCAAAATAAACGAATCAATGCACTGGATTCCCGCTAACTACATGAAAGGCCGAGGATTTGAAGGGGCAATGCTGCGAAGGAGACGGAGTAAAAAGGCGAAGGGGTGAAACTTCTTCCAGCTTTCACCCTTTTGTTTTAGCAACGTCGCTCTTTCGTTATCAGAAGAGATTGTTACTACAAATATTCGTATGCATGAAACCAATTAAAAACATGATGGATACAACATGGGTGGCATTGTTTTTACTGGAACAGTCCTTACTTATATGAACTTGCTACTATAACTGTACATGCTTTTATTGTATCCTTATACGGATTTGTAGATATCATTTTCTCCTCTTCATTAGATATTTTACTTAGATTAACGCTATTCCAGGTAGCTACTATTCACATGTTCAGAATCTGTGCATTAATCATATGTACATAACGAATACATGCAATTTATTGGAACACGAAAAAAATTTCTTTCTTCAAACTTTAGTCCTTCTTGTCAGTGTTTTGCAGATGTAGTGATAATCTTACTTCAATATCAATGTAGTCCAGATGGAATTTCTTGATAATCAATTTTGAGCATGCCGACATCGCACGAGGAAAGAAATGAGCAAAGGCAGGATGTTGAGAATAATTATAGTAGAGGGAAGACGAAGGAACGAGATCAGCTTCGCTCGTTTGTCTTCACACTTTGTCCCTTCGCCCGCCCTCGCAACTTCACATTTCGCTTCTTCGCCCTCGCAACTTTCATTTTTTGCATTAAATGCAAAGGGGCAAAATCGAAGGAACGAGTGCATACATCAGAACACAACAGAATACATCAGTGAAATACGACTGGTGTAGAAAGCGCTGAAATGAAACAGCCACAAAATATGAATAATCTCCCTTACTGTGAACGAAGTTTTGCTCGCCGTCCGATCCGACGTCCACCAAGCTGCTGCTCACGGTCTGACACGCTTTCAGTGCGTCCATCCACGGACGTTTGCTGGTGTACAGGCGATAACAGTTCTCCCCATATTTGGTCCATCCCGAGGTACACGTCACTGCGGAAACTCGGTGTTCTGAATTAAACAAGAAAAAAAGTGAATGGCATCACAAAACGGAACAACCGTTTTATGAATTAATAACAGTGTATGAGGGTCGAAAATTTAAAAAGGATGACCTAAACCTTATACACTGTAATTTGACACGTTGCTTAGTATGTTCGGTGATGCCAAACTCGGTAACAGCTCCTCCCTCTTTACTTTAGGGTTACATGTAGTTTAGCACGCACGCACAATACGAAATTCAACCATGTTGGTACCATGACAGAGAGATGCAATTGATCATGACCAATCTTTTTTTTTTTTTTTATCTTTTATCTAAAATACAGAAAAATTCATTTTTCCATTTCATATAATGCATACATGATAATAATAGTGATGCATTTCAAAATACATATCATGCATAAGTAAATTTTAATGTACATACATCATATTAATCATAGTGTATTTCATATATACATCAAAATAAATTCCACATCACAACAATCATAGAAATTATGAAATTTCATTTCATAATGCATATCAAAAATTCATTTCACAATGCCTATCTATCAGAATATATTCATTTCAAAATTACAAACAGTTTCCTGCATTCTTATAAAAATCGTGTCTATTCTTGCCAATATTGGCAACTACCATATTCTGAATAAGAATTTCATATTTATGTTTATGTAGGAGATCTTGCTCCAACATTTTCTCCTTCTGTAGTCTACATTTCATTTTATAATTATATATAGAAAAACTTATAAAAGATACAAGGTTATTCAAAAGGGATGTTTTTTCGCTGATTTCATTATAGTATCCGAGTACAATAGTTTTCCATGTAATTTCAAACTTCAAAAAGGAGCTAATTTTCTCCCAAATATGTTTAACAAAAGATGTTTTATGTCTTCATCTAGATTGTATCGTTCACATAATGGAGACACGTCTTTGTTCCATTTGCCATTAAGTAGTTTATAGTTAAATTCTGATATTCTTTTTTCAGGTTTTATATTGATGTATTTTGAATAATTACAGTCAAATTTTTCTTTATAGATTTTAATTGCCTTTTTAAGCAAAATATATTCACAAAAAATGTTATTTCTAAGGAACTCGTCTCTCTTTAAAGTTTTTATGTCCAGTGGCTTTTTGGATTTATTAAAAGCTGAAAATATATTTCCCTAGAAAGGGGGGAGTTTTAACATTTTGAAAAAAATTGAATCTAAAAAGTTATTCTCAGACGTTTTTAAAACATCAAAAATAGAGATATTATATTGATGCAAAATATTATTGAGCGTTCTATGTGTAACACTTTCTACATCTAATATTCTACTTATCCATGATGCTTTGGCAGCATAGAATTTACTTTCGATATCAATTATACCAATACCTCCTTGCTCAATTTGACCTATAAGTGTATTTCTTTTAATTCTGTCTCGTTTTTTCCAAATAAAGTTAAATATTAGCTTTGAAATTTTTTTGAAAAATTCATCTTTAGGATTTTCTAAAATAAAAGCATTATATAGTATTTTAGAGATTGCCAGTGTATTAATTATTGTGCATTTTCCAAATATTGTAAGATTCCGTCTTTTCCAAACACTTAGTATTTTTTTCTAACTTCTCCAGTTTGCTTGTCCAATTCTTTTCGTAACATTCAATTTTATCATGTCCCAGGTAAATACCAAGTGATTTTATGCAGTTTCTTGTAATTTTTACACCATGAATATACGATTCATTTGAATACATATCTATGTATGAGCCTGTTAATAAGCACTCTGTTTTTTCTAAGTTTAGTTTAGGTCCTGCGACATTACTGCAGTATTTTTTTCAAAGAGTCTATGTCCTTCAACATGTTAGTACAATCATCTGCATGTTGAGCAATTTTAATATCGTTATTGTCATTAAATGTAGTATCTTTTTGTAATGACAGTCCTTTTATATCATTGTCATGTTTTATTTGTATAGCTAATATTTCAATAACAAATACGAATAGTAAAGCAGATACTGGACATCATTGTCGAATTCCTCTTTGCATTGCACATGATTTTGAAATCCACCCATTATTTTAAATTCTAAATTAAAGACAGGACTATTATAAAGCGTTTTTATCATTCCAATAAATTTATCTCCAAAGTTAAACTTATCCAACGTTTTAAACATGAAATTGTATTCAATTGAATCAACGGCTTTTTCGAAATCAAGAAACAGTAATATTCCATCTAATTCATTTTGCATGTAATATTCAAAAACATCTAAGATTAGTCTTGCGTTTTCTCCAATATATCGACCTTTAATGTAAGCACTTTGTTCACGTCCAATTACTTTACTCGCTATGTTTTGTAAACGATGAGCTAACACATGAGCAAATATCTCGTAATCAGCATTAGTTAAGCTTATAGGTCTATAATTTTTTGGATTATGTTTTTCTTCCTTTTTATAGATTAATGAAATTATTGCGCTTCTTTGAGAAAATGGTAATTTTCCTATTTCTATACTTTTAAGTAAAGACATATAATAGACATCCTTGATATCATTCCAAAAATCTTTGTAGAATTCTGCTGGTATACCATCTTGTCCTGGTCTGCTGGTATACCATCTTGTCCTGGAGACTTATTATTTTTCATATTATCAACTGCCATTTTGCATTCATTTATACTTGGTATATCATTTTCTTTTCATTGTTCGTAATAATTTTACAGCTAATGTTCTCAAGATAGTTTTGAATATTCACATTATCTTAAACGTTACTCGTATATAATGTTTTATAAAATTTAATTAGACAATCCATTATTCCTGTGGTGTTTGTATATTCTACTCCATTTTCGTCTTTTATCTTATTGACCGTATTATTTGATTGCTGTCTTTTTTCAAGGTTTAGAAAGTAAGATGAGCTTTTTTCTCCCTTTTCTATCCATACAGATCTAGAGCGTATGTATGCTCCACTACATTTATCAGCATAATAATCATCTATTTCTTTCTCAAGTATAAGTTTATAGTTCAGAGAAGGGTTTTGATTCTAATTTTGTATTTGCATTTCTATAAATTTTATACGTTTTTTCTTACTTTTAGCTAAATGCTAGGAATAGTTTGTACAATAATTTTTTATGCATATCTTAACATGTTCCCATTTACTTATAGGATCATTAATTTCGCAATTTGTAATTTCTTCTTGGATATATTTCCTTAATTTTCTACAAAAAATTTCATCATTTAATAATGATGTATATAGTTTCCAATAGCCTACACCTCTAGAGTTTTCTGATGTGCACAGTTCAAATATAATGCCTTGGTGATCAGTTAAGGTACTCCGTCCCTCAGGTGCAAAAAAATGAAGATGTATTTTTTTACCATTATTGTGAAGCTTTTCTTACGTACTTGTTATTATGACAAAGAATTGATAATTATTTACCATTGTATCCAGGTGATCTTATGAGATAATTGATCATTACCTATACAGTAAATAATTGAAAACAAAAAGAGTTATCTCAGTTTCATCAAATTGTATTTCATATACTGTATGTTGACTTGTTTGCTGCCTAAACAAAATATCCATTGGGTGAAAGGATTACAAAAATAAAAATAAATTGCATTGTATCCAGTAAAATATAAAAGATAATGACTGAAATCAATATGACATCAATTTTCAGAATGTAGAGTTATCTCTCTTCCATGAATTTGAACACAGCAGTAATGATAGATGTGCGCTTTGTAATCCTGGGCTTGCCCTGAAAATTCTCTGTAAATAAGCTGTGTATCCCATCATAGCCTCTTCTCTGATGTGCTATCTGCAGATGTTTGAAACCTAGTCCTGAAAAAGATATCTTTTTACACATGTTTTCAGAAATAATGTGATTTTCAACTAATGGCATAAGAGTATGTAGATTTTTTTTGGAAGTTTCCATCTGCTTTATGATATCAATGATGTACTTCATAGTAAAACTATACTGAAGATAAAATGAGTCAATATTGTCACATTTGTGATGCTCAACAACTTTCTGGAGATATCTACAGTCTTCAACTGCATCATGTGCACTAAAAGTGCACCCAAGAATATCCTTTACCAAAGTCTCCAAAGAAAAGTTCAGATGGGTTCCTGATGCATGTTCTTTCAGCATTGGCAAGGTGTCACAAAACCCACAAATAATCTTTCCATATTCGTCTTTCCCACTATCCAGAACAGATCTACCAAAAATAAGACTGTCAAACTTCCTTCCATTATGAGCAAACAACACTGGATCATTGATACCAGAATTCTTCAGCCAATCAAAGAATGATACCAAGCACTTCTCTAGAGAAACAGCTAGTAAAGGAATGCCATTCTTGTACAGCAATGTACCATCAAAAGTTAGTCCTGTGATCTTTGATGTCACTGGATTGATGTTGGTTGTTGGAAAAACATACTGATTGAATTCAGTTTCTCCACACCTTGCTGCCAGTTGAATGATGTCAGCTGATAATCCTGAAAAAGTATGTTTACCAGTTGGAATGATCGTCAGTTCGTCGCACTTACTACATCTCACATACAGTAAGCTGGCTAGTCCATAACGTCTCTCTTTCTCACAGTCAACAAGATCCAAAGGCGTATGACACAGAAAGCACCCTCTTTGCAAATGATCCACCAGAATTGAAAATTCAACAACTCTTCTGCCTTGGAACAGTTCAAATGTCTCTTTATTTTCATCATATTCATCTACCTGTGCTAGTGTATCTTCGCTGTAGACATCGATGAAGTCAGGGTGGTTGTTATTTGCATCGGTACATGTGCTAATGGTTGTAGTAGCAGTAGACGAGGCTTTCTTGAACCGACCTTTCTTATCTCTTTCTCGTATACAATTCCCCTCCATTTCCGTTTGTTTACATCTGTGAATTCTTATTCTTTTTTCAAAGAAGAGTTCCAAAAAATATAAATGCCGGAATTTATGATACGAATAAACTTTTTCCGGATTTTACGCGAGTTACCAAACATTGCTGAGGATTGGAGTCCCTTAACCTGTTATTATCTACGTTGGGTGCTTTTCTTAAATATATATTATTCAATGGTAAGCATGAATATTCTGAAATAAATACATAATCTATTCTACTTTTGGGGATATTGTTTCCATCACACCAAGTTAATCCTTGTTCACAACTTTTCCCAGAATATATCCAACCATCCTTAAGACAAAACGTTTTAATAATTTTCTTTAAGATACCAACACTTTTGTCATTCCTTTCGTAATCAAGCTGACAATTAAAATCACCACATAATATGATACTATCCATATTCATAACATGTTTTTTAATCCAAGTAATTATTCTCTTAAAAAAATCTACCCTGTCTGTTTCATTGTTTGGGGCATACATATTCACCAAAGTTATTATCTTTTCATTACATTTAATATTAACTAGTAATTTCCTTCCATCTGTCGATCTATTGTAATTAAGAAGTTCAATGTTACTATTCTTCCTTATTAAAATTGATACACCTCTACTGTATACGGATTCTGAATAGCAATGTATTATATCTCCAAACCATCTTGAATTGTATAAAAATTCCTGGTTTTTTTTTTTTTTTTTTTTTTTTTTTTTTTACAAAATGTGTTTCTTGTAAACATATAACATCATAATTCACATCCCTTAACCAGTCAAAAAGAATGGTACGTTTTTTGTGCATATTTGAACCTCGAACATCTAAGGAGTACATTTTTAAAGCTGCACTGTCCATGTATGTTTGTAGGAGTTGGCATTGTGTATTTACTAACCAGGGTTGCCCTTGTTATTCTTCTTCCGTTGTTTCCGAAGATCCGTTAGGAAGTCGTCAATGTTGGTCTGATTCTCGGTTGATGTACCTCTCCGGGGAACGGATGAGCTTCTAAGTTTTCTGTTTTGTTTTGAGGAAAGTTTTTGATAGATCTTACCAAGTTTGATTTTTCCAGGCCACTTACTGTGGTTAGTATGTAATGTGGCTTCTGTATCCAGTCCAGTGCCCCAATGCATATCGAAGGTTCCCTCAGCGAAAATGGTGTTATTGCTTGGATTCTCCAACTTGGCCCTGGATTTGATCAACTTTCTCTGTAACAATCTCCTCCATTACAGTGTCTTTGTCTTCAATCCATCCAGGAGGATCAGTTACAGTATAGCCGATCCTCTTAGCACCAAGGGCTGTTTCCGCCTCCCTCACCTTCTGTGCAGCACTGAGATCGCTAGAGCGAATGGCTTTTGTTAGTTGGTAGTCATGTTCCGCTGATTTGTGATGCTCTCCAAAAACGTAAAGATCGCAGGGGAAAAAGTTTGAAAGCGGATTTTCTTTGCCGTGAAATACTACCACATCATTAGAGGATTCATCATAGTGTTGACACTCCTGGGAACCAGGAGAATGACCGGGCTCCTTGCACACTCTGCATACCTTTGCATTTTTACATTGTTGTTTGTGATGTCCGTTTTCCAAGCAGTTGAAGCACTGCACTTTCGGATTTCCTGCCACTTGGTTTTGGTGATATATCCGACATTTCAATTTTGCACATGTTGCAATCCTGGGAAGAGATTTATTGTTTGGAAGAGGGGCTATGTATATGAACCTATTTCCATTTAGCACATTTTTCATGCGGTGGGTAACAGGGTGCCTTATGTTTTCGTATTTAAGACCACTTTTCATCGTGAGATCGAACAAGTGTAACATTTCAAAAACTGCACTGTCATCAACAGACAAAGGTAATCCACAGATTGTGACTTTAAGTACTTTATCACGAGGATTTGTGGCACCAGTTGAATAAGGATTCGAATCGTAAACTTGGGCGGTAATATATCTGATCTCAAAACCTTGTACTAGTAACACTGATCTACTTTCGTTGGATTTTAGATACACTCTCCAAAGATCGCGCTCCAGTTGTATACAAAGTATATCGTCACCAACTTTCTTTTGTATAGCTTCATACATTTCAAAATCACCGATTTTATTTGTTTTATCCGATTGGATTTTTGAATTCTTGATATAAATAGGTTTGTTCATTGTTTCTGGAAGTTCCTTACCAGTTTGATTTTCACTTGCCATTTCAGAAGTGCTGTTGTATCACCGTAATCGTTGTTAGGTGAACACAAGTGAACACAAATCACGGTGGATCCCAATAACTGGTAACAATGTGATTTTAAAATCCAGATAAACAAAGAAATAAAGAAGTCATCGCAATAAGCACATATTTACAAAAGTTTGACTGTTAATTCACAGATTGAACAAATAATGAATTATAAATCCAACACACACAAAAATATTTACAAAGTCGTCTCAGGAAAGACATATATTTGTCAAAATACGGAGCAGGTAAGATTCACGTCCTCTCACCTGTACGTCACGTGACTTTTTTCGATCATGACCATTTTAACTAATTTTATGCTTGTGAATTGATCTCAATGTATCCTTACAAGATCAACTTAACGGGGGCGTGTCAAACATGTAGCATACTTGAATATTACACTGTGCTAATTTCCTCTTTGAAAATGAGTCATCCAGTGGGGGTCCGGGTTAGAAAAGATCCTCAGTACCCCTTGCTTGTCGTAAGAGGCGATTAAATGGGACGGTCCTTCGGATGAGACCGCAAAAACCGAGGTTCCGTGCCACAGCAGGTGTGGCACGATAAAAGATCCCTCCCAGCTCAAAGGCCGTAAGCGCCGAGCATAGGCCTAAAATTTGCAGCCCTTCACCGGCAGTGGTGACGTCTCCATATGAGTGAAAGATTCTCGAGAGGGGCGTTAAACAATATTTGATCAATCAATCAATCCATGAAAATAAGTCAGCGCTATATGGGGATTAATTTCAGTTAACTTTCAGGAGAATAGCTGTCATGCTACATTATGAGATTGATCACTGTTCGTTATCTTCACCTTACATGTATGACATGTGTAAATAGAGATTGTTGAAGATTTTATTTATTTTATTATGCAATTTTCATTACCAAATAGACGTCTTCCTATGAGTAAGAAATTCACGAGCGGGAAGTTAAACAATCTGCATCCAACCTATCACCATACAGATTTTTTCCGTTGTCTTTTAAATCAAATATCATAATACTCCTATCAACCAGTAATTTGGATTACCCCCCTTTGCAGGGCAAACCAAAGATGAATCGGTAAATAACAAAGTTTTCATTCTTTAAAAAATGTAAAATATTACAACTGCGAATATTAAAGTTATTATACAAAATTGTTGCCCCACCCTGGACCATTATTGTAGATGACTGTAATTGGTGGAAAAATAAGAAATGTCAAAGCTGTAAACATAGGGAAACATCTTTTCACCGCAAGATGATGGACAAGGGACGTAACTTGTGGCAAAGGGTTGATACACTGTACGTGTATATGAAAGAGGCGCATATTGAGGTACGTGGATTAAAGGTCCGAGTCCACAATCCCTGAACTTGGTAGAAGATAAATACATTTACCTATTTTATACACCTTCAGTTGTAAAATTATAAACGTTAGTCCGTAGTTTCAATTGGACCCCTATATGATTACATAGTGGAACTGGAACTTCCTGGTAAAATTTTCTGGACCCTCTTATCATAAATGTAGCTAGGCTCGCTCTAATGGTAACACCGTTAACATTTTATCTCATCAATCACATTTAACGGTAACACGATTAACATATTATCTCATCAATCACATTTAACTGTAAAACCTTCAGCATATTATCTCATCACTCACATTTAACGGTAACACCGTTAACATATTATCTCATCAATCACATTTAACGGTAACATCGTTAACATATTATCTCATCAGTCACATTTAACGGTAACACGATCAACATATTATCTCAACCATTACATTTATCTACAGACACGTGAACTAAAAATAACACATCACAGAGTCTTCCGCATCTGCTTCTTACTTAGATATTTTATTGAAACTAACATTTCTACTTTATGACAAACGGGATGACACGTCAGAAAGCATTTGACCCAATGTTGTATTGGCAAACTAGATCGTTATAACGACCATATAATTTGCAAAATGCTGACCTGAAACGAGACTGATGAAACCCCGTTTGTCAGTACTCTCCATCGATTTAAAAATTAAGCACCCGCAGAACAAGCTCTTGCGTATCAAATCAGTTGAGGGACATAAACACCATATGTAGGTGATAAGGCATAAATATGGGAAGTTGACGATGGAGAAGCTGAAATCATCCGGTTTGTCATAAAATTGAGTTTTTAGTTTGCCATTAATATTTACTTTCAATGAATATCTAAGTATTAATAAAAAAGTATGGATATTTCTTAACAACAAGAGATGTTTGTAAAACACATATCCCCCCCCCCCCATGGTGCAAAATTGAAAAGGGTTATACACACACATCATTTAATTGATAGTAGTATCATAAATTAAAAATTCTGAGCAGACAATATCTTCTTATGTCAAGAGTGGATTGACCATGTGACCTAAAATCAATATGGGTCATCTACTCCTTATGTTGTACCAGTGTACCTAGTTTGGTGTCAATCAATCAAATATTCTTAAAATATAGGAGACAATATATTACTATGTCCAGTTCAACCATTGACCTTTGACAATATGACCTCAAAGCCAATAGGGGTCATCTTCTCCTGAAGATGTACCAGTGTACCAAGTTTGATGTCTGTCAAGCAAAGGGTTCTCTAACTATTGAGCGAATAGTATATTGTTATGCCCAGTTTGACCCTTGACCTTTGACCATGTGACCTAAAAATCAATAGGGGTCATCTTATCCTGAAGATGTACCAGTGTACCAAGTTTAATGTCTGTCAAGTAAAGGGTTCTCAATAATCAAATGTTGAGTTGTTATTTTGCCACTATTTATCTATTTTCAATAAAATATCTAAGTACTGTGATGCATAGTATTATTAGATTTGGACTAGTTTTATCTAATTCTTTTGTTCTAATTCTACCATGGTCGTTTGTCAACCCGTGTATAGTTGCGCGGGCTATTTCACTGAATTGATAGCCAGCACGCGTTTTGTTCCTTTTCGGTCATATTAGCCGATATTTGCAGTGCTTTGCCAAAAAAAGTACTATAGTACGAAGCAGATGTGGAGGATTCGATGGTGTCTTTATTTCGAGTTCACTGGGATATATTTAATCGACATATTAATGAAAATGATTATTGTTAATTGATACAACGTCTTCAATATATCTAAATATCAAGTTGAAGGCCATAGCAAGGGATTTTTTCTGTGTGAATAAAGCATGTGGAAATTCTAAGTTTAAAAGGGACAAGTGCAACACACGATAGCTCATTCACTATGACTCCAGTTGTTCTTTCTCCTTCAATGCAGAAATCCCAAAAAGATTAACAAAACTACAAAATTTACGTGCGAACCCCATTTAAGAACAAAAAATATCACCCGTTACTCACCGGTCACTATGAGCGATACTATCAACACTGCTGCACACCACATCCCGTGGAAAACCTATCAAAACGGTAAATATACAATATATAAAACTTTCTTTGATATAGTATGTTATTATCGGTAATTCTAAATACACGTAGAATATTTTGAAAAATTGAAGAATATTGTCTTCTCGTTTACCTACACTACACTGTCTATGGTGATGATGTTAGGAGCAAATATGAAGTAAACACAGACTTGAATTTATACAAAGAATGACGCCCGATATTGATCACAGTTATGTTTGTCAGCTTCTACTACCCAAACTCTGCTCACCGTAGCTCGTTTTTGCTGTCATAAAAAATCTGAACAAAGAATGATTGAGATTGAAAATTTGTCATTTATTACAATACCAAATGACGAAAGAAATCTTCAACATAAGATTTTGGGGGAAATCAGATAATACATTCTACATGAAAGTACCTGCAAAGCTAAATTACTCAAAGTCTGATTTCCCCCAAAGAAGACAAAATAACTTAAATAATGCTACGCTATAAGATGACAAATAAAAATTCATCAAAACAAACCCAGAGCAAAAAGATGGCGAACAAATAAGGTCACATTTATTGACGCAGATCTCTTAAAATTATTATAATGCACGTAACTTACACTATTGATCACATTGACACAGAGCTGTTATTATAATACACGTAACTTACACTATTGATCACATTGACACAGAGTTGTTATCATAACACACGTAACTTACACTATTGATCACATTGACACAGAGCTGTTATTATAATACACGCAACTTACGCTATTGATCACATTGTTACAGATCTGTTTTTATAATACACGTAACTTACACTATTGATCACATTGACACAGATCTGTAATTATAATACACGTAACTTACGTTATTGATCACATTGACACAGATCTGTAATTATAATACACGTAACTTACGCTATTCGTCCCCTGTAATCCCATCATATTGGAGAGGTAGGTTGGAACACTCAAGTGTTGATTCGGCTTTTATCAAAAAGAGAAAGGAAAGATGTTTATAAAAAGAAATTTAGTATCTGTTCTTCATGTGTAATAAACAGTTTGGAGGACAGGCCTGTGAAAATGGGGGGAGAGGGGATGCCACCTCTCACTTTTAGGAATTTCAGTCTACATGTAAGTCAATGAAACGTGTGCTTCCAAACCATGTCTGTTCCTTATTTTGAAATTGCTTCTGAGTATTGATGAAAAATGTCACTAGTCCCAAGGGACACGATATCTAGCAAAACATTCCTTTTACAAATATCTAAGCTAAATTCTAATGTTTAGCAAAAGTATAAAACAAAATGTGTTCTTAAAACGTAAATGTCCTTGAAAGTGCCTATGCTGATGAAAGGCTTTACATAATATATGTAACATTAACACACTATGACTAATATAATATATGTAACATTAACACACTATGACTAATATATACCCTTCCTAGAGTCAAAACCCTGGGCGAAATTGACAATTTTGGTTCATCCTTTTCTGCTTTTCCTAGATATGCATTTATTTTTATACTGTATCAGCAAAATTAAATAATTCTTTCAAATGATTAAAACAATTATCACTATGATAATTTTAGTTCCGCCCTGGAAACAAAGGATCATGTTTAGAAATTTTGTAAAGGACTACCTACTCCTTCTAAATATATATTTAGTTTCAAATTAGTATCAATAGCATTAAAGAAGATTTATCTAGATGATTTACACATATACACTATATATGGCGAGTTTGGCCCCGCCTTGGAGTCAGAACCTCTACCCTCGGATCATGAAATTTACAACTGTGGTAGTGGTCGTCCTGCTCTACATCACTAAGCATATATTTTTAAAAAAAAAAGAAAAAGAAAAAGATATGTGGTTGTAGAGAAGAGTTTTGAAAAAGTGTCCATTTTCGCCCAACCCCTAAGGTCCCAGGGGTGCAAGAGTCCCGAAAGTGAGAACTTATGGGATTCTCGTTTTAAACATGCTTCAAAACAGATCTGAAAAGAATTGGAAATATGGTTCTTAAGAACTTTAAAAAAATGTTTTATTAACACATTTTTAATCACTGACCATTTTGGCACCATCCTAATATCAAAACCCCTACCCCTGGGGTCCTGAAATTCACAGGTTTGGTAGAAGTCCTCCTCTCTACACAACTGTGTATCTAATTTTCTAGACACCTGTGTGGTTGTGAAGAAGAATTTTGAAAATTGGACAATTTTTGGTAGTATTTGCCCCGCCCCTAAAGCCCCAGAAATACAAGAGTTTTGACATTTACTATTTATGTCACCTTTGTTTCAAATATGCCTCATACCAAAATGAAAATAATTGGAATGATAGTTATCAATAAGAGGTTGAAATGTTCAATTGTTAACAATTTAATCACTGACCATTTTGGCTCCACCTTAACACCAAAGCCCCTACCAATGGAATCATGAAAATTACAAATTGGTGAAATGTTTGACACTTTTTGCCCCACCCCTAAGACCCTAAGAGTGCTAGATTCCTGAAATTTACAATTGATGTCCCCCTGTCCCAAAGATGCTGAATTGGAATAGTAGTTATCAAGAAGTTAAAAATATTCAATTGTTAACGCACGACAACGGACGCAGACGAATTACAATAAGGTCATCTGAGTTTACTCATGTAACCAAGTTCACGAAACAGATTACCTGTGATATGGGACGCTTTAATGAACCGATTCACGGAGATTTAAATATGTTTTAAGATTTACATTGTCGTCGGGTATTTCCCTGCCATTGTGCTTAAGATTAAATCTACGACATTGTTTTCCTGTATCAATATCTTTCTGAAATGTATATGCTACAGATTGAATGCAATTGGAGATCTCTCATGGTAGTCTGTTCAATAAACGGTAAAATTTTATATTCAAAAAATTATATTTCTTATTGGAGAAATCAAAAGAATTAATACGTATGTTACAGTAATGTATATGTACCTGTAATGTTTTCCGCTATTTTTTCCTTGTCCTCAAAATAATAATAATAATAAAAAAATATAACAATAATAAAGATGAAAATAATAGAATGAATAAGATAATTCAGAATTTTTTTTTTTATTTATTTTTTTTTTTTTAATACATCTACATGTATGTGATTCAAAATAACTGTAATGCTACTCTTACACTGTAGAAATTATTTGATTCCAACAAAGTAAATTTATTCAGTCTAAGGTATTATATTCATACACCTAAAAATAGAATTTTACTTTTGTCATACAGCCTTTACTAAACGACCAATTCGGACTCGTTTATTCGACGTAAGATGAGTGGGACTCTCTTAATGAGAATTACTTTGTTCTGACTAAATTAAACAAAAATCCACCGGCTTTTATAACTCAGTAACGACAAAAATATTTTCAGATGTCTTGGATCGCAGCGAAATCGTCTCTGGGGGTAGATTAACAGACGCTAAGATTTATTTCAGACGTTCATTTTATTTTTTAAATCCCTGTTTAACGATATATATCGTAGTCCAAAAAAAATCCCTGTTTAAAGAAGTTCGCGCCTAAAATTTGGAGAAATGTCAATTTTTTTGGAAGTGTAATTTTGATTTTTACATTGAAGGGAAATTAAAAAGAAAATCTAGGGTCGCAATGCTTGCTATTGAGCTACATTGTTCTTAAACATTACCCTTTTGCACTTAAAATTGACTCAAGATTTATTCAATCAAACTTGATTTGTCTGTTGGTGTCAACGCAACATAAATTAATCACTATATCAAATAGATACATAATCATGTCTTCTAACAATACAGATAAAAAAGGTTTAATACTAGTAATGGAAATAAATATTGACCTTTTTGCACTTGAGATATGAAAAAAATCATGATTTCAAATTTGAGAGTTTAAAAGACATATTAGGAATGATGTCAATTACTAAAATTTCACATAATTTTCAAGGTCCTGACTTAAAATTTAAAATAGAAATAAAAATAAAGTGAGGGTTGGAAATAAAAATTTTGAATTATTGGCAAAGATACTGAATTTTTATACAAAATTTTGATTATATTAATTTAAACTTTTTTAAGAATCGGTATTCTCTTTGGAAAAAAATATATATCAACCATATTTAAAAATCACAAATATTTGAACTAGTTCCAAGTCTCATCTACTCGTATCATAAATTATAAAATTTACAAACAAATATAAGAGTATATAAATAGAAGATATATTGGATGAAACAGAAACTGTAATATCAGATTTAGAACTTTTTGATTAATCAATCCTTCTGCAACAAAATATAGTCCCTGCCAAACCCTTTAAAAATTTGAATTGACACAAAAATTTTCAACTGGATAGGCTTCAGTAATAGATATGTAATACGTTTGCACCAAAGGGATCAGTATCGAACCAGTAAATACCTAGTTGTAGCATCCTGCGCAGTTGTGCTCAAAAGCTGATGCAGGAGCTAACGTCCTTAAAGATATATATCGGGGTCCAAATCTAGATTTGGTTTCGTTATAATTAAACACGGCTTTGAATAAATTGCAGTTGTTCAGAGAAATATTCAAACATTTTTTCATTCATTTGACGGAGAGTCCCGTTATCTCGGATTTTCAAATTTGAGAAATTATTATGTCCTATCTGTTAAAAGCCGTAAGAGAACTAATGATGTGTTCCTCGCTTTTGATTTCTTCACAAGTAAGAGGATAGATTGTGCTCTCCCAACACATGCGATTTGTTTCTTCATTATGTTTTGAGTAGAGGGGTATCTAATAATATATTTATCCGTTTTCACAGATTATGGAGTGGGTTTTTTTTTTCTCGAAAAGGGGGTATAGATGATAGATGAAAACATTCACATGATATATCTATCCATTTTCACATATTTTGTGGGGGGTTTTCTGATAACGGATTTATGCATGATAGAGGAAAAAATATATCCGTTTTTACATTATTTTTTTTTTGCTGGGGAGGGGGTATCTATGATAGATTCACATGATATACAATATATCCGTTTTCACATATATTTTGTAGAGAGGGGTTATCTATGACAGATGGAAACATCCACACATAATTTATTTATCCGTTTTAACATTCACTGTACACTTTTCAGTCCCGGTCCGTTCCTTCATCTAATAATGAATTATTCCATTACTATATTGATAGGTCTTCAATATTAAATCGGACATGTTCACTAAAACCTGCGTAAATCGAAGTATCCATCATCAAATGATAAAATTAATTTATATTTTCTACATGATAGAAACAAGTAAAATATCCATGACTTTCCATCCACACACGTCACTGAGAATCAACACTGTACGGTGTTTCAAAATTTTTCGCTTAGTGCATAATGAGTTCCAATCCTATCGCATTAGACCACCCGTGTAAATGAAATTAAAACTTTCTTTCACTTGTCTCCCTAATAGATTATGTTTCAATGTTCCCCTGATTATGAATTTCAATTTGGGGATTTGGTTTAAAAAACAAATTCCAAAATATTTTTGAGATACAAATATGAGTTAGTACATCATGTTACTTTATACAATGTTTTAATTTTAAAAAGAAAGAAGAACAAAAAAAAAAAAAAAAAAAAAAAAACTACAAACGAACTCAAGTGCAAATATGTAAATCATTTATCGTTTTAAAAATCTTTCCAATGAATAATTTGAAAAGGTTTATGAATTTTAGATAAAGAACTAGTAAGTATTTTCTTGTGGATAGTTCCGTGTTTTACTAAATAACAAGTTTACAAATCGAACATTAGGAATGGGACCAAACAATCGCGATACGATACGTCACCCAGATCTAGAGAAATAGTACATTCCCCGTTATAATTCCTCATCATACCGTTTCATCCGACAAGGTTCCCCACAGACTTCGCAATCTCCAATCTTTGATCTCAAATAAACAAAAATCAATCCTTATACCTCACACCTACTTTGAACCGTCGTCAGTCAGACTTGAAATCGACCAATCGGAGCATATTCATGCCCAACCAGTTCACACAACGTACAGTGCCATTATACCATTGAAGGTGTTAAGAAGAACTGCTTGCTACCGTAGCTTAGCATGTCGTAGTTTTGTTGGTTTATCGATATGATCATAATCCCATCATAAAACTTGATAATTAAAATGTTTTGGGATGTTTGTAATATCTGTAATATCGTGTTATGTTTGGCATACATGTCTAAACGCAGATAGAAAGATGCTAAGGACCTTCTGTTTTACTAAACCATATATATTTGAGAGAGAGAGAGAGAGAGAGAGAGAGAGAGAGAGAGTTGAGTTCATTATATGGTCTTAATAGACACTTAAGGTTGTATTTGATTTATAATTCTTTATGAAAACTTTTTGCAACCTTGTGAAGACATAAGACATTAATCCTTAACGCATGAAAACCAAACCTTATGAAGACATAATGCTTTAATCTTGAACACAATATATCGGGGATTATATATTTTAGTCTTATAAAATGCTTCAATGGATTTATAGCTTTGTTTCCTTTGCTTTTAATTGTGTTGATAAAAGGTTTACCACCTCCTGCGGAAATGCGGGATAAAATAGTTAATAAAGTCTTGGTATGAAGAAGAAATATTCGCGTCATGCAGTAACAGTTTTCTGTCAAAATATTGAGCTCAAAATATTTGACCCTTCAAAATGTGTCCATAATGTTTATCTATACTCAGTTTGGAATATGACTTGCATAAAATTTGACGACACCGTGGTACCCGATGTAATACATGTATTGTCGTCCAAGTCGATATTTAAGTTTCATAAGCTTTCTCTTGATTAAAATTCTGTACTTAAGAACTCTATACGTGCCAACTTTTGTTTTATACGGGGACACTTTAGGCGAAGCGACGCAAATTTAAACCAACAGATGGCGCTCAAGGGCGTAGCAGTGCGGTGGTACTTTATTGAGGGAACGCCTACCGCCACTCTGGACTAGCGAGTACACACTCCTTCTCTTCTACCATTGCACCAATTTAACATCATTACTCTAAATAAACAAAATTAGTAATTGTAAAGGATATCAGACAGTGTAGACACCATGCATCACTTAATAGGCACATCGTATGACTCGAAACGAGGAACGACATCCATAAATGCAACACCAAACAAAAGAAATTGATAAGGCATTATAGTTTAAAGCCGTACGATGAGACAATCCGGAAATTATGTGCATATCGTGGAAATGTATTAGGACAGATGAAAGTAATGAGTCGAAATTTTACTTGATGTACATGTAGTTTAATCTTGGAGCTTCGGTTAACCTTTATTGTATAATGTATGTGTCTCATTTCACACGTTTTCTAAAAGAAAACAATATGGCGTCGGTAAGTTTTGAAATCAAGTTCTATGTAGGACTAACCAGGCGAAATTCACTATCCTAGATAATATTTAAAACACTAAATAATGGACATACGTGCGAAGATCCAAGAATTCGTAGAGAAATAGCACGTGATATGTTAATGAGATAGTCACGCATTCGGTTCGTTTCGGCAAAAGCTGTGTGAAAATAACATTTATCAATACATATATGAATGCAAAACTAATTCTAAGGTGTAACAGTTGGCATTGACCAAAATTATTATTATAAAACCTTGTATTGGATAGGAATATTCTGGGAATACGATTAGTTCAATTAATTCATCGTGATTTCTCGTATTTAAAGTCAACTCTGGGGTATATTGTATTTGATAAATTTCCTATTAATGTCAAACTAACAACTCAACTTTATGACAAACGGGATGATTTCAGCTTCTCCACTGTTATCTTCTCCATAATTATTTAGTAATATTCCAGTATCACTTGCATATGGTGTTTATATCTCTCAACTGATTCGATACACAAGAGCTTATTCTGCGTATGATCAGTTTTTAAATCGATACAGGCTACTGACAAACAAGTTGATGGTGCGGGGGTTTCAACAGTTTCGTTTCAAGTCAACATTTTGCATATTCTATGGTCGTTATAACGATCTAGTTTGCCAGTACAACCTATCACTGGTTAAAATGCTGTCTGGCTTGTTTCATACCGATTGTTAGGCTGTTCTTGGCACACTGATTTTGACTACGGAAGACTCCGTTTTCCTGATAAAAAATATAGGGCTCACAGCGGGTATGACCGATCGACTGGGGGTGATTATTCTTCCTAGGCACCTGATCCCACCTCTGGTATATCCAGGGTCCCGTGTTTGTCCAACTCTCTATTCTGTATTGTTTATAGGAGACATGAGATTGATCACTGTTCGTTATCTTCACTTTTGCATCCAATGTTCTTAGCCATCACGCAACATTTTAATATCCTTACTTTCCCGGATACTGTAAAACTCGGGCGTACGCTGGCTGGATTTTAAAGCTCTAATGCACTTATCACCAGTAAATACTTGAAGTTGAAAACAACAATAAACAAAGACGTGGTGTGCGATCTACCAATTTATTCAATTACTCATCATGATACAGACACATACATGTATGCAGTAAAATAAGAAAGTGACATTGATAAGTTTTGATAAAAACACAACATAGGCTGATTAAAAAGAAATCATCCCATCGATGGACGGATTCGTCAGTTTTAAATCATGAAAATGCTGAGAGTACAATATAATATATATGCATTGTAGAAAGACTTCACTGACAAACTAAATTCATATGCTAAACAATTTAGTGAGAAGACAAGTAAGCAATGTGAAGAGCAGATTTACACCAGATACGGCAGAATATCCTGTAAATAGAGATAAGATCAAAGTACTGAAAGTACTCATGGGAGTTGAACATTGTGGAAATTCAGTTAGAACAGATAGCACTGGAAGGGTAGGGGGATAAATGACTGAATATTATCATGATTTTAGATACAAATCAACTGTTGTTGTTTTTCAAAGCGTTACAACAGCAAACATGGATAATGGAAGGCCCATGGGCCACAACGCTCCTCGAGTAACTGAAGTTGTGTTGTTGTTTTCTAGAATTTCACCCCTTTATATTCTCATGATAAATGTGACCACATATTAATGTCCAAACATTCAAATCAATATGGTTATCAATGCCTTGCAGTTATGAAGAAGTTTTTTCCCGTGTATATATACATTCAAGTTTAATCCTAGTTGTAGCTAATCTAAGGATTCATTACTTGAAAAGGTAGTCCAATATGCTAAACTGTCACCTGAGTATACTACAGTCCTGTAGAGGATCAATGGAATGGTAAATAATTGTATAATAACTCAAAATAAATGAAATGCAAAAAAATTAAAAATCGTCCGGCATCGGAGATGCACAAACCGAGTTGCGCAAGGAATGGGCATAAAGGAAACCGGCAGAAAAGTTTGCAAGAATTATCAAGCAGGGAGCAAAATTTTGCGTACATAAATTTCAGCCGACTTAAATCCTTTGACCTTGACCTTTAACCCTTGACCAAAATCAATAGGCTTCAGGGTTCGAAATTCACTTTTTCAAGCACTA
Source organism: Ostrea edulis (assembly GCF_947568905.1). Classification (NCBI taxonomy): domain Eukaryota; kingdom Metazoa; phylum Mollusca; class Bivalvia; order Ostreida; family Ostreidae; genus Ostrea; species Ostrea edulis. The sequence continues at coordinate 39,966,903 of NC_079172.1, forward strand.
GTCCGTACGGACTAGTCACTATTGATGTTCACTAGTCCGCAAAGCATTTCACTAGTCCATCCAGTATATCATTAAATAATCATTTTATTCAAGAGTATTTAATGAAACCAAACACATCACAGTTGCAAGCAATTCATTTTCTGACACCTTCAGAAGAAAAAGACCACCATACTTTATTTTGCATTCAAGATCTTCAGAAGCATACAGTAACCTCCGAGTTAATCCTTTTATAAATGTCCATAAGTGCGTTCGAGATCGACGTTACCATTGTTTTCGTGCTCAGTTCTTACAGTCACAGGAGTTCGAAATTTTATCAATAAAGTCAATAAAATTCACTCGATTTACCAAGCCATGAGCTATAGTGTTACAAACTCCTGTGTTTGAGTCGTGAATGACGAGAACATGTGCGCACAAACGTGCTTGTTCTTAGATCACACTACTTGCAGTTCTTGCACCTCGAATCCGTTCTCGTGATGCGTACTCGGAGTTCGGAATCGGCAGGAATTTGTGCTCGTTCGAAGAATGGTGGTCTCGAACGCACTCCATGTGTTTGGAAGATCAGGATGTCATAGTCACGCAAACACTTAATCATGCAGGTAATCGACCATAAGTTCAAACATCTAAGAGACTCAGACAAATCTTGCTAAAATCTTAACCAATTCAAGATTGATTTCCGGATTTTCACTAGTCCGTACAGACTAGTGCTATAGAGAGTTTACTAGTCCGACACGTTTTTTTACTAGTCTCGGACTTACGGACATGAGGTAATTTCGAACCCTGCGGCTTCTTTGTCTCATCAAGGGCGATAATCCATCTAAGTTTAATTGAGATCCTATAATTTGTTAAAAAATTATAGTGCAGAAAACAAAATTTTCTCCAATTTCAGTCTATTTATAGCCACTGTGACTTTGACCTTGTGACCCCGGAATCGATAGGCTTCTTGTCTTACTGAGGGTGACAATCGATCTAAGTTTGATTGAGATCCTATAATTCGTTCAAGAGCTATGGTGTGGAAAACAAAATTTTCTCCAAATTTCAGTGTATTTATAGCCAGTGACCTTGACCTTTGACGTAGTGACTCCAGAATTGATAGACTTCCTGGTCTTACTGAGGGTGACAATCCATCTAAGTTTGATTGAGATCGTATGATTCGTTCAAGAGCTATGGTGCGGAAAACAAAATTTTCTCCAAATTTCAGTCTATTTATAGCCACTGTGACCTTGGCTTTTGACCTAGTGACCCCAAAATCGATAGGCTTCCTCATCTTACTGAGGGTGACAATCCATCTAAGTTTGAATGAGATACTATAATTTGCTCAAGAGCTATGGTGCGGAAATGAAATGTTGATGCGTGCCCGCCCAAAGGCACTTCATCAGATCATAAGCCAAGTTCGACTTCATCGCAACTCCGCTAAAAATGAAACACTAGTCAAATAATGTTATTCATTGCCAAGGTATTTGGGATATTATACTGTGGCTCAAACAGGGGGTGAATGAACCTGACAGTATGGGAAGCATATAGTGGAATCAGACTTGTGATGCTGGAAATCTATAGTGATTAATAAACTATACATGTACAAGATCCATAACTATTTTTTTTCCAGTTTATGAGGGAGAATCCTCATGTCTCTTTCATCTGTAGACAAATAAACTGTAGACAAATAAACAATGTGTTTTGACCAGAGTAATTTCCAATCCTTTTTGCAGCATAAATTCAACATTGTGGCAACTGGGTTAAACTTTGATAGTGAAGTAATACATGGCAGCACCTTATCCCATGCTCTTAAAATTTCTGTTTGACACACACTCATGACATCCACTCAAACATTACAGAGTGCAGCAAAATCCCATTGTAATAGGGGATTCAAAATGGATAACTGGTACAAAATATGGTACATACTATTCGAAAAGGATAATGAATTTGACATATTGATGTCTTGGAAAAGGAAATTCTGACATCGGGGCTCTAAGCGTTTTCAAACATTGTCATTTGATAAAAGTGTTCTACATTTTTAAAAATAGAGATTAATATGTCTTTACATACATAGGTGAGAAAGTTTCCATTATTCCTAGCCGAGACATACCATGTATGCGCAAAAAATTCATAAACAAATATCAAAATACTTACGTAGAAAATGTGGACCTTACCGTCATCAAGCGCAGTGAAACACGCCATTTCGAGATTTTCGCCGACGAAAGCTCGGTAACAGTAATGAATAAGGTACACTCATTTTGTATCTATTTTGTGACTTTCTTTATTAAAAGGAACAGTTCTCTAATGTGTAACGTGCAATTACTACGTAATTCAATAACTTGAAGCATGAAGCAGTTTCACTTTGCAACCAGATATAAGAAATTTTATTTCGTATTCCGATCCCGATCGAAAGTTGTTGACTGGGAATGACGTGTTTTAATTCAATATACATGTAACATCAAGCATTTTTTATATCACATTAAAAAAACCCAAATATATACACATACACAATGTTGTAGAGTTATTTCTTGTAAATTTTCTGAGGTTTCGCACCATATTCGATATTTCGCGCCACGGTGTCAATAGGTCTTGTGTGCAGTTGTCGTTCGTTTCCCTATCAATGTTTATAGGTGACGCTGCGCTACAAACGACAATTTTCAACCTTATCTTTTATTTTTCTATGTATATCAGTATCAATTTGATCGAAATCTTGTATTCAAATTGATTTGAATACAATATCATTGCATTTACTTACATGTCAATTATCAAAATTAGATTAATTCAGAAAAGTTACATGGATTATTTAATGGCGGATGTTTATAATAGTTTATGTTGATTTACCTAGGAGTAAATCAGCTGACACAGAACCCCCGTTGACGACCACTATACAAATCAATACAAATTACTACGCAGAAAAGTGCGTGATGACCAAGGGAGATTGAACATAGTTCAACTCCCAAAAATGTCTTAATCATTCCCAAAATGGATATTCTCTCTCTCTCTCTCTCTCTCTCTCTCTCTCTCTCTCTCTCTCTGTGTGTGTGTGTGTGTGTGTGTGTGTGTTGTCCCTCCCCCTCTCTTTCTTACCACACACACACCCATACACTAATCATTCAATGTTTTTAAACACGAATAAAAAGATAGAGCATTTATACGTTTTTCTCATTACCGGCTCCGTTTTCTGCACACTTCTCTACATTGGTACAGCCGGCATATCCTGCTGTTTCGTCACTTCTGTCATCACAGTCCTTAGAGCAGTCGCACTTAAAGGCGTTGAAAATGCAGGTCATAGCCCCGGATTCACAAGTAAAGTATCCAGTGGGACAAAGCTGTAATTTACATCTATTTTAAAAGCCAGAGAATGCCAAAATAAGCACATTAAAATATTACATTTAAAATCAAGTGGTATGTTTTAAGCGGGACCCCGCGCTTGTGTCCCTTTCCCAGCGTGATTAACTTCAATTGGTGACGTGTACCTGTTGATAAGTTCCAGCAGGAACAGTTGGACAAGCATTAGAGTTGCAGTCACCAAAATCTCCTGAACCTCCGGGGCATTCCAAACCGCCGTTAACTGGTTTAGAATTGTCGCATATCCTTGACCTAGATTTCCTTCCGCCTCCGCAAGCTTTGTGCAAGCTCCCCATGGCCCCCACGCGCCCCAGGCTCCATCAACTGGTTACCATATTTCAAAAGACTAGTATCAGCAAGACTTTGATTGTATGAATCTTCCTCCGATTTTGCAATTGTTTATAAGATGAATTTTTTTTATCTAACTTCTGTAGTTACGACATTAATTTATATCATACTACGGCATGCAAAAATACAAAAATACTAGTACTCACTGATGCAGACTTGGGTGTTGCAGTCTCGAGAACTTGCGTCGGACCCAGGACAGGTAGCACCGCCATATTGAGGAGAAGGATTAGTGCAATGTCGAGATCTGGACTGAGTTCCGCCGCCGCACGTGACGGAGCATGTACCATACGAACCCCAAGAGGACCAAACTCCGTCAACTGTTAAATAATATAAAAAAAAAATGGGTCAAAGACTCAATTGGCCGGGTTGCAATATTTAGAGTAAATAATTTGGGTAGGGATTTATTTGGTGGTAGTTATCTGGAGGACTGTTATGATTTGTTATGGCCTTAGTGTTGAAGGAGGCAGAATTGTAAAGTAAATTATCAAAACGAGTTTTGACGAGTGGAAAAAATGTTAGTTCCGTATCGGTAACGTGAGCGGACACGATTGTTTCCGGATACAGGTACGGATTTTTGTCTTGTAAAAATGCCGATATATATATAAAAAAAAAAAAACAAGAACACATCACATATTGCCGCAGGGCTTTTATTGATTAATAAAAAAAAAACATGATACAGTGCTCCAAGTCGCATCTGCTATCAGGTCGCAAAATGGCGACCTAAAAATATTTCTGGTCGCCATTTTCAAATTTCTAGTCGCCATGTTCAAAATTTCTACTCGCCATAGTAAAAGCTTTTGTAAATATAAGACTTACAAGGTATTTTTTTAAAATATGAATATCTTGCAAGTAAAAAATCAACACCATGTATACATTTTGTTTGTTTATATTTTGAAACTGAATAGAAATGTACTGTGAAACATGCTGGATGCTAACAAGTCAAGTATTTACTGTGGCAAAAGTTGTACTGCATTGGGCCATCCTGTATATTTTACAGTACGCTTCTGGAGAAGAAACCCAGCGTTCTACACAAGGATTTGCTTTAAAGTTATCAATAAGTGGGCCTTCACTGCTTATCATGTTATGCGAATAAGAGCTCCTAGTTTTGTTGGATCTTTTGCTGAACAATTAGTACCAGCATCAATAAGAACACTACATCCCGAGTTTGATTGTCTTTGAAAATTAACAGCAACAGTTGCCCCGCTCGACTTACTGCTAATAATGCAGTCACGGACAACGACATGATTGTCTCTTACTGTTACCGTGAATAGTCACATTTCCACGTTTGAAAGATGTACACTCGGTCGTGGCGAAATAGGACAATGGATGTCTAGAAATTATGGACGTTGCTGGCTTATTGGTCTCACAAATTCTGCAAAACATTTTGCAATCACGAAAATTTCCTCCGCCATTTCAGGACTGGGGTTCTTCCTTTACTTTTGCATTTCTCTTTAGACGTTGCTACGCCATCTTTTGATGCAGAACTTTCCCCGTGTGATTCTTGAATTTCGTTGTTACATGTACAAGGCTGAGGCTTCTGTTTTTTTACTATTGATAAATCCAAAGTGCTCTAAACCTCGTTTTCCCGCCATCTTGATTGTTTTGACCGAGACTAAAAATATTTATTCAGACTTCCGATCCCGATTCTAAAATTTTACTGGTTGCCCAAATTTTCTTCACTCGCGAAAATGCGACTTAATTATAATCTCTAGTCGCAAAAAGGATTTTCTGGTCGCAAATGCGACCGTTTTACTCGCACCTTGGAGCACTGCTGATATATGTAATATTAAGTAATAATAACTAAAATGAACAATAACTTCAGGTGCTTGAATTGTATATGATTATATGATAAAGAAACAGAATTTCTCTATTTATATTGCAAATTTACAACTCATGCCCAGAAAATTTGACATTCATATATAATTGAATTTTTCCTCAGAGGTAGTGCAACTAAATTTAACCACAAAAGATACTAGTAATCTCACTTACCTTTTTCAAGTTGAACTCTATTTTTAGTAACAACTTTTTGCTGTAGCGCCCATATTCGACAAAGGTCAGACTTCAAAAAACCTAGTGCATAACTTCAATATATATACTTACTTTCTGCAAAGTTTCAAGGTTGTACATAAAAAACTGTAGGAGGAGTTGATTTCACAAAATTTCCCCAACCGCCCGCCCGCCCACACTTCACCATACTATAGACTGGATTTGCACTTCGTGCAACCCGGCCAAAAATTGAAGCAATGAAATTGAAGCTAGTATAAGAGGAGTACAATGTATTACTGGAAATACTTTTTACGATTTTGGGGACCATCCGGATATCAGAATAAATTTTAAAAAGATGCATTTATGGTTTCTTCTGCAATTTGTAGCTCGACATACTGATCAAACAGGTTATACTATATTATTTCCGTGAATCATTATTTCATTAATAATTTTCATGATTATTTTCATTTCACGCAGAAATACTAATCAATCCATATTGAATTAAGGGAAGATCTTGCATACTTGGACAATGTTGGGTATTACAATCCTGTTGTACTGGGGAGCAGGATTCGTGCACGTGCGTGATCTTACTTGAGTTCCACCACCGCATGTCACTGCACAGGTCCCGTAACTACCCCAGTTTGCCCAAACACCATCAACTAGAAAGAAAATATGTTGAATATGTTTCGTTGATGTATCATATTGCAATTAATAGGTCTTTTTCACACGACTCCACAAATTGCGTTTCTTTTCTTTTTTTTAACCCCCCCCCCCCCCTTCCAAAAAAAAAAAACTGAAGTAAAAATGCAGTGATCAAAGAATCCATGTCGTGTTAAAAGAGTTATCATGTTGACACAGTTATACTTGGGCAGTTGTGAGTGTTGCAGATCTGGGAAGAAGATGAGAAATCGGGACAATTTTTCCCGCCATATTGTGGGGTTGGGTTGGAGCAGGTACGGGATCTTGTCTGGATTCCGCCGCCACAGGTTTCTGTACACGATCCCCAACTTCCCCAGCCTGCCCAGACGCCATCAACTAAATAAAGAACAATATTATTATCTCCTAGACACCATCAACTAAATAGCGAAAAGGAAACATTATCATCTCACAGAGCCATCAACTAACTAACAAACAAGAAATATAATTACCTCCTATACGCCATCAACGAAATAACGAACAGGAAATATTATTACCTTCTAGACGCCATCAATTAAATAGCGAAAAGGAAAATTATCATCTTACAGACACCATCAACTACCACCTAGACACTATGAACTAAATAACGAACAAGAAATAATACCTCACAAACACCACCAACTAAATAACGAAAAAGAAATATTATTTCCTTCTAGACGCCATCAAATAAACAACGAACAAGAAATATTATTTCCTCATAGACGCCATCAACTAAACAACGAACAAGAAATATTATTTCCTCATAGACACCATCAACTAAATAACGAACAAGAAATATCATTACCTCACAGACGCTATCAACTAAATAACGAACAAGAAATGTTATTACTCCTAGACGCAATCAACTAAATAACGGAAAAGAAATACGATTACTTCCAACAAAAAGGTATATCAAAATCAGGAATAGAATTCGTTATGAGTGCTGTGAAGATAAAGAATTCTAACAAGAGCGGTTGAAAAATCTAATAAGAGCGGTTGGATATTTATTTCAGCAAGCTTCATCACTGACTTAAATGATCAACCCATGGGTTAGATTTCCTCCATCAAGCATCATAAACTCGTGATGGACTATTTTTCTCTCCATATACTTTTAAATTACACTGATCAATTTAAAAAATTTGAATAACAGAACACAACTACTAATATAAATTCCATATTTGTCATTAAAAATGAAAATCTGGTGTGGATGACTTCGTAGTTGGTGAGATTGGCCGATGTCGCGTGGCTTTATATATGGGAGAATTTTATTTCACAGTTATATTTGGAATGAAGATATTTCTCTTTCAAACTGAATATACTTGTAATATGAATGCATGTATAATGTCATAATGTATAAATGAAATCACAACTTATATAGTTTATTTATATGATAAACTTCTTTAAACTATAAATGCGTATTGCGAATTAGTATGCTTTGCTTTTTCAATCCATGTTGTTAACAAAGTATTTTTACTTGGACAATGATGAGTGTTGCAAGATTGTCTCGTAGTAAAGTACAAGAATGAAGTAAAACTTTGTAAATTTTTCACAAATAATCAACATTAGTGGTTGATTCAAGAATTTGCTCTGCGGAGGTATTCTTGTGAATATTTGATGATGATCAAGGGGGAATTGTGAAGGTAGCCTAACATAAAGACATTTGAATAGTATTGATATACATGTACATGTAGATGAAACGTTTAATTTACATGGATTTGTATTAAGATCCACCTTTGATAAAATACTTTAAAAAAAACAACAACAATATTAAAATTCCGGTCTGATTTAGACTGATTAAAACCAGCGTCATACTTGGACAATTATGGGTGTTACAAGACTGAGACGAGGTAGATGATCCGGGGCACTGGTTTCCGCCATGAGCCGGTACCGGGTTGTTACAGGATCGGGATCGGGTCTATGAGCCTCCTCTACAGGACCTCGTGCACGAGCCATATCCTCCCCCAGCCGCCCCAGTTACCGTGGACTTCGAGAAAAACCATAGAGAATATCCAAACAACATTTTCACTTCACTTTTCAGACTAATGTTTTGAGTAGTGGACGAAATGTATTGCGAACCCATTAGTAAACCTCAGTCGATAATTAATGCATTTAATTAAACTAATTAAAATCATATTGCTCGAGGAATAAACTGTGTTAGAGCCCTATGGTTAATATACTCTTTAAAAAGTGTTCAAAAATCGAATTTGAATTAGAAGTTAAACAGTTGGAGATATTGCGAGCTTTATGTAAAGTGAAAGGTGAAGATAACGAACAGTGATCAATCTATGTGACGGAACCTAGAATTATCTTTCTTTGCCCTTGTTATTTTCATTTTGATAATTCAGAGTTCTCTCTCTTTTGTGGAACTCTTCATTTTTAAGTCATGTTTACAGCTCGCGGTGCCCCATCGCATGTTACAAACGAGTAGATTTTCTCATGTTCCATCCCTGTCCCCTCAAATTGTAAGCATTATTATGTATTTACATAATACATTAGATATTCTATCTATGTAGCATTTAAGTTAAATATGCCATGTTTATAAGCTATATTTCATGCACCCAAGCATTTACAATCTAGGTTGTACAGTGTTGTAAGTCGCCGTGTTTTTTCGTGTTATCCATTTTATAAATCAAAACATGGTTTACTCTATTTTTGTATAACGTTATTATTTGATTAACTTTAATACATAACTCTAAAGTCAAATTACAAATTCTACATTTCTAGTTTTGGTTTATTATCCTATTTAGATCCGACATGTTAATTTCTGTCAGGTTACAGTTTTCAGACTGGGTGCATACTTTTTGGTATGTTGTCATGTCATATCATTACAATTATTTTCTTGTGTTGATTATATATGTATGCATCATGTTTGCAGGTATCTATGTTTGTTATATATATATGCTATTTTCTTTCATGTCATATTTATGTGTTATTTGTACTTGTTTCAGCACTTTACCACACGCCTACACACACACATACCCACAGCTTACAATAAAGGACTAAGCCAAATGTTGTTTGTGTACCTGGTTATGCTAGCTGTTTTCCAAACAACATAATCTCATAACTCCCTTAAGCAATACAAAATAGAAAGTTGGGCAAACGCGGACCCCTGGATATACCAGAGGTGGGGTCCGACAAACGCGGACCCCTGGATACACCAAAGGTGGGATCAGGTGACTTGGAGGAGTAAGCATCCCCTGTCCCATGTGTGGCGAGACACATTAAAACGTTGTTTTGGCCAAATAGTGTCATCTAAATATTCCACAAAAATATTGTCAAAATGGTTATATTTGTACTTAATAGAGTATAATTTCGGGGGGGGGGGGGTGTCGTTTTAAACTTTGAACATGGCTACTTTTTCCCCCTCTCAGTGTGCCAATTCTGTGATTTTCGTCATCAAATAATATACATGTATCGTGTGTCGACATTGAAGTATTCTAAAACATATTCTGGAGATATAGATACGAATTTCCAGTATATGATTCATCTCTTTCTGCATCTAAAACGTCCTTGACCTTCAACAAATGACCTTGACCATGCCATGTATACATCGTCAGCAGGCAAGGTAAGGTAAAATTTGAATTACCTGTAGACTCTGGTTAATGAACAGGAGAAAACATCTGTAAATATTGCACTATTTAGGAAGTTTTACCTCACCCCTAAGATAAGCGAGCAGAGGCTATGACACTTACAATATCTCTGAGGTTCCTTTCCCTAAATTGTTACAGCTATATATGATGTACATGTACCTAAAAGACGTAGCCTAAAATCTAACGATAGCGCCAAAAAGAATGACAAGCACAGATAACAATCGCAGGCACCTGAAGTATAAATATTATTTCCCCCCCCCCTTCTTGATATTTTTTGCGGCGATAATTTCTCTTAAATATGTTGATTCCCTGTCTTTCTCATACCTCTTTTGATTTATGTAATCGTTTCGCGCTTTTTGTAAGCATTAGAGATTTGGCTTTCTACCGATTAGATTAAATGCACTTTATTATACCGGTAGAAGGCCAATCTCTAAAGCTTACAGAAATCGTGAAACTATTACATGAATCGAAAGAGGGATGAGATAGACAGGGATATTACCGATTTCAGAGAAATTGTTGCAACCAATGAAAACTTATCAAAAACGGGGAGGTAAGTGATATACATGCTTCAGGTGCCTGTGATAACAATAGGACACATGAGTGTTTTATGTAATTACAAACATGCGTGTAAGTACTTACTCGGACAGCTATGGGTATTACAAGATCTAGACGAGGTAGATGAATCTGCACAAGAGTTCCCGCCATTAGAAGGGGCCGGGTTGTTACAGGATCGGGATCGGGATCGGGTCTGTGAACCACTTCCACAGGACCTCGTACACGAGCCATATCCAGACAACCGGCGCTACAAGAAATATGTATCCTGTATCGTTATATTGGAAAAAAGATATCTGATAAAATGGCAAAATCACAATATATCAAAATGTTTACAAGTTTTTAACGTTTTAAAAGAAATGAATATAATACATTTTACAAAAGAAATTAAATCACGAAATTTATGCATTTTAATTTTCATTCAGAAAGTTAATAAACAGATGTTCTGAAGACAATGTCTTGGAAAATAGAGACAAATTAATACTTCTACCGTTTCTTGTAACAAAGAATTTTTTATCCTTAACCAGGTAACCAATTCTTTTATTGAATGCATTACTCCTGTCAATATCAACTTCTCAATACTGAACTATCAACATCTATTCACATAATTCGTTTATTCTTTAAGCATGATCTTGACGACGAGAGTTGCCTTACTTGCATTTAGTAAACGTATATTTGATATAGGGAAAATCGTTTTACCCACCTGGTTTTTCACACATGGTGTAGATGCTGGTGTGTGTACAAGGCAAGTCATTCCAACCATTTCTGTTGGTAAGGATGTGTATACAGTGTTCGCCTCCCGAGTTATTGGGTTCACCTATACATTGAGACAAAAGAGAAACCCCACATAGATTAAATCTGCACCAACGGCTTCAGTCGATGAAAAATAATTCTACAAGTATTTCCATCATGCTTAACGCATGACTTTATCACAGACTGTGCCTTATTATACAGAATGTATTTGCTACTTTTACTTTTTTTAACCATACGTAATAATGAATAATACTTTTATCTGTTTTATGCTAATGGCACCTGCTCCGCTATTTGACACAGCTGGTATTCCCGTTGCCTTATTTCATAGTCTGTATCCTGCTCTGTCATCAAATAGCATGTACACTCTTCCGTTATTTCATAAGTTCTACCTCTCTCCGTTATTAAACAGTATGTACCCTGCTCCGTTGTCAAATATGACACACCCTACTCCGTTATTACATAGTCTGTACCCTATTCCGTTATTACATATCTTGTACCTTGGTTCCGTTTTTACATAGCTTGTACCTTTACTACGTTATTGCATAGCTTGTACCTTTACTCCGTTATTACATAGCTTGTACCTTTACTCCGTTATTACATAGCTTGTACCCTTACTCCGTTATTACATAGCTTGTACCTTTACTCCGTTATTACATAGCTTGTACCTTGGTTCCGTTTTTACATAGCTTGTACCTTTACTCCGTTATTACATAGCTTGTACCTTTACTCCGTTATTACATAGCTTGTACCTTTACTCCGTTTTTACATAGCTTGTATCTTTACTCTGTTATTGCATAGCTTGTATTTCTTTTCCGTTTTTACATAGCTTGTATCTTTACTCCGTTATTGCATAGCTTGTACTTCTTTTCCGTTTTTACATAGCTTGTATCTTTACTCCGTTATTGCATAGCTTGTACTTCTTTTCCGTTTTTACATAGCTTGTACCTTTTTCCCGTTTTTACATAGCTTGTACCTCTACTCCGTTATTACCTGTAATTTTTACGTCTGTTCATATTGCACGGGCAGTACCTCTCTTCCGTTTGTTTCATAAAACCGTTCTTCAGTCCTGTTATATCACACACGTTACAACTGTTCAATATAAACTCTGTCTCTGTTTCAATATTCTCTAGACCTTGTATTGTTTACTCTTATTTCACTGACTCTATGTGTCCTGTTATTCTACAGACTGACCTTCAGTTTCCCCACTTCTCTACAGCATACCGTACCTCTATTCCATTTACTGTAGGACCAGGAACGCGTTCCACTGGCAAAGAACCAATATCCCTCTTTGTTTCCATCGATACCACTGGTCCACACGCTGTTTCCTCCGATCAATCCTGAAAGTTTCTAAAATATGTTAAATTTCCTATATGTTGTTATATTCAAATGTACTACAACGATATCACTCATGTCCTTCACTGATATCGTCTATTTTAAAATACGTTTTCTCAGAATTTTAACTTGTGTATATCTTCGTCAGATTTACTGGTGGCAGTTCACATCTTCAGTTAGAACAAATGTCTGCTACATTGTAAGTACATAATTAGACATTCTTACATACATACGGTTAGAAATACATGTAAAACTTCATAGTTATTTCGGATTTCAAACATTTCGGTTGAGAATCACTGAAGAGACATTATTTGTCGAAATGCGCATCTGGTGCATCAAAATTGGTACCGTATAAATCTTACATTATGACCCCTGGGTCGAGGCCTCTGCTGGTGGACTGTTAGTCCCCGAGGGTCTCTACATCCCAGTAGCTAAGTACTTCGTTACTAGCTTGAAAATACGGATGTATATTTAATTGCTGTTATAAAATTTAGAAATTCATTTCAAAATTAAGGATTATCTCCCTCATGCATAGCTCTTATCCTTGGACGAATTTGGCTCCACTTTTTTGGCACGCTGTTTTTGGCTATATTTAGCTCTAAAACTTCATAGTTATTTCGGATTTCAAACATTTCGGTTGAGCATCACTGAAGAGACATTATTTGTCGAAATGCGCATCTGGTGCATCAAAATTGGTACCGTATAAATTTTACATGTAGGTATGCATAAGGCAACGCCAATGTACTTCATCAATTTATGTGTATATCATTTTGCTAATGTCAAATATCAAGTATAATAGTTAGTTTCCCCAATAAAAAGTTACGGATCGGACGGGAATTTTAGAAATTGTTGTGACTGTAAAATTTGGTAAATGACCTTGATTTAAGGTCAGTACAAAGCACTGCGTCTTCAAATGAGGATGCCCTAAGTAATGTCTCTGCATCACCCATATATGACAGGGGAAATGGTTCTTAATTTTATAAACACACCATCTAAATCAGCATTCTGTATACCAATTATGAGTGTCTAGTGTTTTCCCCCCATAACATGGCAGGAAATTGTCTGTATTGGTAACCTTGACCAAATGACCTTTGTTTGAATGTCGCTACATATCAATTTATCATAAACAACAAAGTAAGGTTTAAGTATGAGCCTATAATGACTATTGCTTAGTTATGCTTATAAAATAATTTCTGACTTAAATTTACCAGCGACCTTGACCTTTTCATCCTCGAACAAATGTCGTTACACGTTACACTATAGACATTTTGTGTACTAAGTACCTGTAGGAACCTCTAATTCCGCTTTATTACAATATCATATCCTCACAAGAATTTCGTGTTTCATCAACACCGTTGATCTTGGTCATATGACCTTGTCTCAAGGTTATTGCACAAAATCTTACCACAAGCGGTCACTGTACAAAATATAAGTCTCTAATGTCACTTACAAATTCATAATAAGGACAGTTTTTTAAAATTCAAATATTTACTTGGGATAAACTGTTTTTAAACCACACCCATAACTGTTTGTAATACCATAAACAAATCAAAATTTGATGTTTCTATATCAATTTGATCAGAGTCCTTAATCCAATATTAAAACATTGTTGTGACGTCAGTTCTTTGTCTTGACAGTACTTTATTTTTCATACTGTACTGAACATAGTCCAGTATTATTAAGAGCAGTCCAGTATTATTAAGAGCAGGCCAATATTATGAGAAATACGGGACTGACATAAAAACCAGGAACAAAGACCACTCTTCGTTGTACGAGAAAACATTTATTACACATCAAATACAATATTCAAGGCGTGAAATATTCCAGTAAATTATACGAAATGAGTGTTTCATGTATAATCCGATTTTACCGTGTATGAAATCGTTCAGGCACCACAGTTATAAATCCATGTCACAATCATTCATTTAAACACATGCACATTAAAATCGCAAATTCACTGTTACATCCCCGGCAGTGATGTTTATTTCCTTTTCTGATCCATAGGAAACACTTTCATTGAGCTTCACTTTCTTCGGCTCCGGCGGGGACACTGGGCGGTTTCTGAATCAAATCACTTACACTCTGTAATTGTTCCTCGGAGGTGCGTTTGTAGTTGCGAATCACAGATGACATGTAACCACTTTTTTCCGCTATAAGTTGCTCGTCAACACCCGCAGCATATAGGCGTGTAGCGGCAGTAGCCCGAAGAGAGATTTGTAATCCTGCCTCTTTAACATTTTGGCCACAATCTATTGCAGTTGATGTACCCCGACTGGGACGTCGTACCATACATTCCCATTAGGAGCGATTTTTGATCCGAGATAAAATGCATTGCATTTTCCACTTCTGGGGCTACAAATGATTAAAAAAAATAATTGTATACAACAAAAATGAAACAAGCAAAATAAATAATGTTTAAAAAAATTGTTAATATATTTAGGAGAATCTGTAGAAATAATGAATAATCTTACCGCAAACTCATGTACTTTTCAATCATCTGAATCCATTTCTTCAAGGCACCCGGACTAAATACTAAAAGAGGGTTGCGGCTTCTGTTTTTATACCAGTTATAGGCCTACGTGTCAGTATCATATCAGGGTTCCCAGAAAGGAATGTGGGAAACCAATGTTTTGTTTTTTCTATAAGATTCTTTCCGAACACCCTTTAAGTAGCCTCATTCACCCAAAAAAGAAAACCAGTTTTGTTGAGTACAGTCTTCAGACAATAGAAGCGTTCGAATCACTTTCCATGAAGAACAAAACCTTGTTTTGAGGAGTACCGTATTATGACAATTGAAATGATGAGCTAACAGTTTTTTGTGAATTAAAGCTGACATGAATTAATAAATATAGTATAATTCTATATGTCCGCCATATTTCTCTGCTAATCCGCCATATTAGTTGGAATTTCTATTGTTATATGTATCAGGGTTCGCATGGTATATAAGGGGACGAGCTTTGCTACGCTTCACTTCACATCAGTGTCTTCGATTTACCTGTGCGGGTAGCTTCGACAGGTAACACGTACATCTCCGATACTAATTTATAGGACAACAAGAAGAAATGAAATCACAGTAGTAAATCATTCTAAATATATATATTTGGATAAATATATGTAGAGTACCTTTTCTTTACATGAACATGCGTACATTTGCAGTAAATATGTCAAAACTATACAAAAATGCGGAGAAATATTTCATCTTTTATCTATTGATAAAATGGAATAAGCAAAGAGTATACAATCTATACCATTCACAATTACTTCAAGTAAAAGGCAAATACATAAATACTACTGTACTTATAAAAATGGCATGTATGCTCGCCATGAAAACGCATCGAATGCGGACGACTGTTTACCTGGGCCTACTCGTAATATCTGTAAAGGACCGCAGATGTACGTGTACACTTGTCGAAAATACTCTAAGTAGTAGTAAAACTCCCTTTATTTGCATAATCCATGAAACAAAACGATAAACTCCATTTGCATTCCAACAGTAAACAACATTGTCCATTGTACAGACTGCGACACACTTAGCCCGTGCCGATCAGCTATCTTAAATCAGGGGAAGTATCAGAGTATAATATTCACCCTGTATTGTGCATGAATCCTTATACCATATGATTTACTGGTCAGAGTATTGCAGATTTATAAATCAGGAAATCATTTAGGTACATAAATTTGCATATACAACACTGTACGAGTGTATGGGATGAGAGAGAGAGAGAGAGAGAGAGAGAGAGAGAGAGAGAGAGAGAGAGAGAGAGAGAACAGATGATCTTGTAATAATCGTGCTCTTATTAAGACAAATGATATCGTTAATTCAATAAAAGAAGAACAGTACTAGTAACTCAATACTGCTCTCATTAATTGATAATACAGATTTATTTGATTCATTTAAAGCACGCAATAATTAAAAATTAAACATATTTTTTTAAATAATGTTATTTTCAATTACTTCATTTTATGCTATTTTGGCGCTCAATAGATCTTATATATATCTATGCCATTTTGCGTTATTACATTCTGCGTCGAACTCGACGCAAATTGTACTAATGCAAAATGTAATAATCGAGTTTATCATATTATGCGTCGTTATCAAACATCAAGGGGAGAGGACAAGAGTGTCTGTCACCCACCTTTAATAACAATATCCATTTTTTGTTAGTTTGTAATGCAAATAAAAGATACATTGAGTGACAACCCCTTCCCCACTTACCCCAGCTTGAAAGTTCTGATATAATAGTAGAAGACACACACCACCACCAATTAAGAAAATGAAGATATGAGACACTCATAGTAGAGGACTCTAACCACCCCATTCGACCCCCAACGATTGAAGAAAATGAAGTGTAGGGGGAAATTATTGAGGTAGTCAAACTAAAAGACTCTTTAACCCTTCACCCCCACATTAGGACTTTGAACATCGGACAAAACATCTTGGTTTGTTTGAGTGTTTTGTTTTATTTTATTGCTGTTTTCGTTCATCTTTTTTAATTATTATTTTGAATGGCAAGAAATTTTGAAGAATTCAATTTTCCATTTTTCCCCTGTTGTACCTACCCCCCCCCCCCCTCCCCCCCATGAAAAATGACGATACATGCCTGGTTATTACATGTACATTTTGCTTTGCAACACATGCATGTATACTAATTGTATGGTGCATATAGAATTGCACCCTTTACCAAGTTTTCCTTCATTTACACAGTGTAAGGAATGGTAAACCAAAATCACAAAACAAAATGCATAAAGACCAAGATATTTTCAAGCGTAGGAACTTCATTCATGAATACATAAATACATGTATTCAGAAAAATCGCATGCATGCATTGCAGGACTATAGCATTTGTGTGTTTTAACGTTTCTGTAACATGCCATAATGATTACTTTGAGGCTTGATTGTAATTTATTCATAAATATTTTCATTTCGTAGATCTGGTGCAATGGCCATACCGCTGTACGTAGAAATTTCAAATTCAAATGTATTCGATAAGATGTTAGTATGCATAAATCAGTAAAATTCGTGTTGAGGTTTTATTTGATATGATACAATGTCAATATACTGTAATGCATTAGTAGGATATGCAGAAGGCAAGAATATAAACATTTTCTTTTTTCATTATCAGTATCAATATCTATATGATCACGAAAAAACATTATATAATTTATATCCGGATTCATTTATACCGATTTAGATATCAATAAAAACAAAGCTGCATAGTTTGGGAGAGGGGTTTCTAACGAGTCTGATGAAATTAAAAGAAGGAACCCAACATTTGCATTCAAACTAGATGTACTTCAAAATGAATTCATTTCTGCTCTGACTGAAAGCATGATTCTAAATTCGGGAACGAATCTTGCATACAAAATAATTAATAGGGGAACACATAAATTCGAGCTCCTTTGGAATTTAATGAAATGTAGATATGCACCTTTCTTTCAGCACGAATTGATATGTTGTTTCAGGCACGAAAACAGGGGGTTGGGGTGGGCAGGAAGGCTGGTCTGCTTTCCCCACTTTTTTTGACAATTTACTTTTTTCTCGTTATTCTAACATACAAAGTCAGTATTTTCTACATGCACAGTTCAAACTAATTTTTTTTTTTTAATTTGTAATGAATTCAATTATAAACATCAACTCCTGTAAGTTTCCAATATATTGTCATTCACAAATTTTTAAATACATGTAGCTGGAAATTTTTATTGCTTGTAAGCTTACATTTATATAAGTGATCAATTTTCTTTCCTTCTGTGAAATGATATATTTTAAATCAAAGTAGGACGCTCTCTCTCTCTCTCTCTCTCTCTCTCTCTCTCTCTCTCTCTATGAATGTGGACATACAGAGACCGTAAATAATTATGTGGTTCCAAAAGAGACAACAAAACTATATTTTCGTTTATAAATTTCCTTTCATATGTGTCTTTGTGTAATGAACTGTTTATTATGGATTGCAAATGTAATACACGCATTTGCACACAGATGTATATTTTCGATCATTATTCCCTTATTTGTATATCCAAGTTTGTATATGATCATCGAGAAATTTTGAATTGTGCACGCAATATATCCAACCAGATATTAGATTCCCGATTTCTACAAACTGCAAAACCTCGACCAGACAAGCATTCAAAACAGGAAAAATTTTCGACTCTGACATCTCCCCTGATTGAAGACACCCTGTTTGGCACGGGTGAAGTGTGTCGCAGTCTGTATAATGGAATGAGAACGTGTTGTAAAGTTCTAACGAGATACAAATGGAGTTTATCATTTTGTTTCGTGGATTTATCAGAATAAAGAGAATCTAATATTTTCGGTAAGTGCACATCTCCGATACCTGTTGAATAGACGCACGAATTTGATACTTTTTTTGGCGATTATACCTTGTGCATTGCATATTATGCATATGGCATGCACCTTTATTTTGCAAGAATTGATAAAAATAATATATTTTATGCTCTTTGCCTATTCCATTCTATCAGTATGTAATTGGCAAATGAGTTATCCGCATTTATTTTATTAGAAAATGCAAATACTTGCATGCACTTGCAAGTATGCAAGAAAAGCTTCTTCTTTTTTTTTCTTTTTTTTTTTGCATTTTTGTCTAACTTATCTAAACTTCCAGAATGTTGCATTAGTATACAAACAATATTTTGTAATTTTGAGCAAAGCATAATGTTTTAAAATGTTATTTTATTTGTTTCTCATTCCCAATATATTACTATCGGAGATGTGCACTGGTCGAGTCCACCTAGAAAAATCACTCAGGTGTGACAATCACATTTGGAGTATATACGGGTAGAGTAAATTAGGCTACCTGAGAGAAATATGGCGGATAAGATGAGAAAGGTGTACGTATTTATTAATTCATGTCAGCTTTAAAGACAAGATTTGACCTTGTGTGCCATTAAAGTTTATGAATTCCTAATATATCAAAATTATTAAAAACAAATCAGAAACGAAAGGTGTAAATATATTTGTCTATACCAATGATTATTTGTACGTGGGTTTTTTGTGTGCGTTTAAATGCATTTGTTTTTAGATAGAACAATATTTTAAGTAAGATACAAGACTCGATGGTCTATTGTGTCAGATACGGAACTGATCACTCGCCGCTACGCGGCTCGTGCCAGTCCCGTATCTGACATAATAGACCATCTTCGTCTTGTATCCCTTACATACTATCGGCCAAATTTTAGATTTTCCAAGATATGGCCTACATTTATACATGTATTTAAAAAAAAAATACACATACTGCACGCCATTTGATAACCATTCAACTCACGTGAGCTAAGGACACCAAACTTGTCAACAAACCTTCTAGGTAGGTCTGTTCTCCGCTGTCTTCTACGCTGACAGATTGGCGCCATTACTCTGACATGCGGAGAGCGGTGATCCAATTGGCTTTTCCATAAATCCGGTAACACTTGCCACTCCGTGAATGCCAGCCGCTGTCACAAGAGGAGGTACCGGCTACAGAAATAATAACCCAATACTCATAAACATAATTCCGTTATTTGTTCAAACTACGGTCCGAGGTAAATCAACTTCAATCATAGTTATAAAAAATGTATTGAACATATGATTATTATAACAATTTTAACTGTTAATGAATTTTAACATTGTCAGAGGAAGGGAGAAAATGCAACGGACCAAACCGGGATTCGAACCCGGGCCCCCTGAATCTTTAGTCAGGTGCTCTACCAACCGAGCTATCTGGCCACCAGCGATCGAACCCAGCTGACCGTTACATCCAACCCCCTCCTTAAAAGTCTTCACACCTGAAGACATCAACCCAGGATGTTAATCCCCTGGCAGGCATTTTTACCTGTCAGTTCCAGGGGGGCTGGTCACGGCACGAAATGTAAGAGGAAGGAGGAAAATGCAACGGACCAGACCGGGATGCGAACCCGAACCCCTGATGCTTTACCAAATGACCTATCAGGCCAACGGCGATCAAACCCTGCTGACTGTCACATTCCTCCCTCCTTAAATTGTCTTCGTCCTCGAAGACAACTCAGATTCTTTTTGTCCCTGACAAGACTTTCACCTGCAAGTCCAGGGGTAATCAACAGCACCAACTGTAGTATATACATGTAGGAGAGAGGAGAAAATATGTGGCTGGGCCGGGAATCGATTACTAGCCAGGAGCTCTAACAACTGAGCTACCCAGGCCGATAAGTCCCAACTTATACAACATAATTAGATCACCATGCACCTCCAAATCACAATATTAGAATGGTACCTGTTTCACTTCCAAACCATGTGTCATATATTTACTTATTTCAGGATTACGTAATTGTTTTAATTCATTTTACAGTTGTGAACTTACAGTGAATTTCGCAGACGTACGCCAGCGATGCGGTACACGGTAGGTCGTTCCATCCGTTACGACTTGTATACACGTGCAGACAGTGTTCGTCACCAGAGTTATTGGGCTCGCCTGTAAAATATTGCCGATACTTATGGCAAAAATTGTCTTCCGTTGGAATATGTCTGAAACAATATAGAATATCACAGTTTCATTATCAAATTTAGGTTCTATGTTGAAAATTTGTGAACTCATTTGTTTTAAAACAGGTATCATGATTTTTATTGACACTATAATCGATCAAGATATACGAATCAGTATATGCATATCTGTTTGTAATTTCCAAACGAGTTCTCTTTTCAAATACTCTCATATTCTACTCCAGGCAATTAAAGGACTTAAAAGAAACAAACTTCAATGAAAACAAAACGCACAAGGAAAACAGATAGTGACATTGTATGAAAGTTTACATCCACGCATCTTTTTCAATCATTAAATCAAGTCTGAAAGCATGTGTTGTAAGTGAGATTGACTTTGTACAATATCATGAATAATATTTCTCTAAAATCACTGACTGACTTAATTCAAACAATGTTTTGTTAAGTACGATTACACAGACATCTTATAAAGTTTACAATAAAGGTTTGATGCCCACCTCGGTGCCACATAGTGTAAGACCAACTGCTAAATCCGCTGTACCACGCCCACGCCCCCTCGTAGTTTCTGTCCGGCCTGCTGGTCCACGCGGTATTTCCACCAATTAAATCTATAAAATTTAGGTCCGGAGGAATTCAAATAGACCTGTCTTTTTTCATTTTGTGACATAATTTACTGCCTGCGCAGTATAAGTATATATCCTTCACATTAGAACACACTTTCTGTCCGCGCAGTATATAATTATATCTCCTGTGCAGTACACGACACTTACTCTCTATGAAGTACTGTTCTCCAGAAGAGTCGACACTGACCAAGTTAGCTCCGTAACGCTGACAGTCTCTGGCCGCCAGCGACCATTCCTTTTTGCTGGTGAACAGTTTGTAATAGTTGCTGCCATAGCTGGACCAACAACTTGGGCAACCAGCATAGGCACAACCTACAGGCATGTAAGTCACGTGATAAATGTACACAAGTATTTCATCTCGATAAAAACTTCTATATTAAAAAACAGAAATTGTAAGTAACACTTTAGACCATTCATTTTATCTTCAGAAACTTAACAATTTCATTCTATAAGGCTTTTGAAAGCTAAAGCTAAAATAGATATACAGATGAATATATGTACATATGTAGTTATTTGTCTATGGATAGATAGATAGATGCATTGTTGACAGATAAATAAATACATTGTAGATAAAGTAATAGAGATACATATAAATCTCTTTATAATTGCAAATCATTTGCTTTATAAAAATATTACAAAAACTGCGTCTATGATGTATGTAATTTGTTAATATGTCAAAAGCAAAAAAAAAAAAAAAAAAGGGGGGGGGGATAGTTGTGAACCTTGTACAATATTTCAATATTTTCAATGATTCCCGATAAAATATTGCGTTTTCTTTATTCTTTAAAAGAAACTCGAAATTTCTATCACACACCATCACAAACACAATAACGCCCTCAATATTTTGTGTACAAGATCCGCGCCATCTATCAATAACGGGGATTTCTTTTTCTGTAGAAGACACCCTGTCTTGGAATTCTCGAAAATTGTTCAAACTTAGAATTTGAGTTTTCTTTTATTGGAGCAGTCAAAATTTGAGTAAAATCTCAGACTTAAGTTCAAGTGTTGACTTTAGATTTCCCCCCGAGAAATCCAGGCCAGGCATTTGTCTGGAATTTCAGTGGCGTAGCTTCCATTGAGGCAACCGAGGCAGCTGCCTTGGTAAAAAAAAAAAAAAAAAAACCCCACCTTTTACGTTGTTAAAATGTCGATAGACCCCCTGCTTCGGTAATATTCGAACCCAAGCTACGCCTATGAATTTACACGAACATCGGGATGATCCAAACTACATGTGACTTCGAAACCGACGACAATCACAAACCCAGTATATTTCCAATCTTGCTAGTTAATGTTCCGCGGACTGAAGCCAAGTGATATGAAAGCATTTTCAAACCATGGAATGACACCGATACGAAATGGTGACTCTGTAACGTTACATGTTTAACATTAAATATGGCAGTATAGAAGAATATCTTTTGACAGAATATCATGGAGACAGGGCTATATTTTGATAACTGATAGATGCTATGAGAAATCTGTTATGTATAATGAAACCATGACATACGGAACTACTATGTTTTGTAAAAGAGTTGCAAAGTTTAATTTTGGAATTTAATCGATCTCTTTTCGTGCTAAAAGCGAGCGAAGCTCGCGAGCGACGCGACGAGCTCGCTCCAATGATTACACATATGAGTCACGTGATTTTCTCTTTATCAGTTGAAAAAAGATGAGTATCACCCATAATGCTTCTGGAAAAATGTCGCCGTCACTGCGGTATACTTCATTGACAATCCCGTATTTAAATTAATTAGATTGTTTAGAAAGTACCATAAACGTTTTGAAATTCCAGACAAGATTTATCATAGTTTCAAACGTTTTGTGAATGCTTGGTTTGAAAGAAGAAGAAAATTGCTGCTAATATGACGTCACGGTGTAACTGTTTACATCCACCGCATGATATTTCCCGCGTTAAATAAAGAGGCGGATAAAATGTCTATAAGTCGTTGCAAGATGTTTTAAATGGGCTTCGCTCGTCTCAACGGTCACACCGTACAACATATTATGTATGCGTTAAAAAGTTCCTTCGTCAAGCGCAATAAAAGTTTAGAATCCATTGGATGATACACCAGATTTTGAGGTCCCGCGTTATGGTAACAAGCGAAATAAAAGTTTTTTATTATATAGCTCATAAATAGTCTATTATAAAATCTGCGTAAAATCTAAAGAATGTTAGCGTTCAATAACCTGAGAATTTATGCGCCCGAAACATTCCGAGTATAAGCGTTCAATATTGACGTTACCGGAACAACGTAAACAAGCCAAAAATGTCAGACGACTGTCCTCCGAATCTGACAGAGCCGGTATTTGATATTTACTTAAGCAAACTGTTTTACTGTACTATATGATGTCCCCATTCACGAAATCATTTTGCTTCATGCATTAATGGGATTTAACTCATCGAAGTTAAATCGGTTTATCTAAGCTAAATATCAATATTAATCATTAATCCATCACCGGGGTAATTCCCCGCTGCCGGCTATTCTCTTTTTGGGTATTAGTGAGGTCATAAATTACGTCATGACCACCTTGCAAGATTCCCCAGCATTTCGCACATGGAAATTCATAGACAACAATATCAGTGCTCATTCAACGGGGAAAATACTTAAATTTTATATTTTTGGTGACTGGCCCTTGTGTGGATTTTAGTGGGGTGTTCATTGATTGACTCTGTTCATTGATTGATGATTAATTGCCCAAATGTGTCTAGGAATGCCCATTTAAGCAAATTATTGCAGACTCCCTTTTTGTGCATGTATATAGATCTAGCACATCAAATTGTTAATTTAGTGTTCACTGATTGATGACATGATCACATGTTGTTAAGGGATGCCCATTCCTGGCCCCCTTTTTGTATAAATATTGAATTGTTACTTCAGTGTTCACTGATTGATGACGTGATCACATTTTGTCAAGGGATACCCATTTAAGCAAAATTGTTGTTGGCTCCCTTTTTGTATATACTGTATATTAAATTGTTATTTTGGTGCTCACTGATTGATGATGTGATCACAAGTTGTTAAGGGATGCCCATTCCTGGCCCCCTTTTTGTATATATACTGAATTGTTATTTCAGTGTTCCTTGATTGTTGATGTGATCACATTTTGTTAAGGGATGATTTACCTGGGGTGCTTACAGAAAGATGAGATTTTCGACGATTCTACAGTTTTACTATTATTCTTTGTGTGTGTTATGAACAGCCGTGATCATTACCGCCAATAAATCTAATAAGCTACAAGTCTGTTTATTTTGTTTTGTGTGTACCAGATTGCTTGCCCATGTGTATACCATATTTTGTCTTTGATAATGACGGGTTAAATATTGAACAATTAAGAAATGCATGTCTCGCAAGCTCGTGCATTTTCACAGCCAACTCGTGCCAATATTCACCAATATAAATTCAATAACCCTACATGTATAATATTCTATAAGATGATAAAAGGTACCGCGTCACGGTAACAAGCGAAATAATCGGATGATATACCAGATATGAGGTCCCGCGTCATGGAAGGTGTTAGTAGGATGAGAACCTGGTTCTAACATAGGTTTAAGTAGTGACACTTCACCTATCACTAGTCAAGTCTTTATACGAGGGTCCTCGTAACAAACAAAAATACCGGTGTCATATTTATGATATTAAACCAGTGTAATACCCGAATCTTACCTGCCAAAGTTAACACGGCAGCGATCAATGACACTCTAATTTCCGCCTGAATATATAAATAAATATACAGGTAACTATTAATATTGTATTTTTAATCGTCATTTATAACATCAAGGCATAATAATTAAGTAAAATTCAAAGAGAAGGAATACAACTTAGGTTACATAACCCAAAATAATTAGGCAATGATTGATGTGAGTAACCTGGAGAAAACATTTATTTTAATTTTCTCACCATTGGCGAAAGAGAAACTGTGCCAATATATCGTGTTCCGTTTAACGAAATAAAATTAAAAGATATAGAGAGCTTTAGCTTTTGTTTCTTAAATTCGGATTAAGGTTTCTTTAGAAAATACATGGAAATTAATTTTTGAATTGTGTTAATTCTATGTAAATACTTAATACACGGAATTAGACCTTAGTAGGACATTGAGTAACAATTCAATTTTTGATGTTTCATTACGTCAGTCCTTTTGATTTTAGCTTTAGAGATTCTAACACCTGATATTTGAAATGCTGAAAATTCTTTTAAAAATATATTTTCAGTTTCTACATTACAGGAGATTAATAAAGACTAAAGAAAAAATGTGGCTCATGATGTTTGTTATTGAGCTACCGTGTGTTAAAATTGACCTCTTTGCACTGTAGATTTGCTTACGATTTATCATTTTGTTGAGGCCTATTGGTATCAAAACAACATAAGCAACACAAATCAATCAATAGATTAATGCACTACCGTGTCTTTAAACAATACAGATATCTTTTGAAAAGGTTTAATGATAGAAATGAGAATAAATAATGACCTTTTTGCACTAAAAAATCGAAGCATATAAAATGGCTGTTTGTACATGAATTGTAATGTCTTGCCTGAAAATTAAAGAGGAAACTTTTTAAAAAAAAATGTGGTCGTGCAGATCCAAGTTTTAAATTATTGGCCAAAAATATTAAATTTCATCCAAAATGTTTTGTTTGAAAACAAATTAATAATAATAATAAACCGGGCAAATTGATGAATTGATGTCACAGGATTGTTTCCAGATCCCAGCTATCTGTTTTATAAAGTAGAAATTGTCTAGGGGTGTACAAAGTGACAATAAATCAGAAGAAATTTAGATTGGTGAATAACCTTTACATTGAAATATCATTTCCCCTCAAATAATAACCTATTCTAAATCTATTCTAATTCCTTTTTAACTTTAAACAAATTTCAAGTGGATATATAGTAAAGTACATTTAACAAATATAAAAAAAGATATATTCGGACCTGTAATACATATGTATATTTATTGCACTAGTACCAACAAGTCATAGCTTGCTATGCAGATGGGCTCAAACGCTGAGGAGTCAACGTCTTTAATTTTGCATATTTGGCAATGTTATACCAGCACTATTTCATAATGCAGATGTGTTTCGAAGGAGGTTTGCATTGCTTGATTATGAAATTTTGTAGGATGAGATCACCGGTTCCCAACAAGCACATGCAATGGGACAGGTCTGTTTCTTGCAGGGGTTTTTGTTTGGGGGGGGGGGGGGGGGAGTGTGGGTGTGTAAACATCTTTCCTTCAGCTGATGTTAGAAGTAATAATAATTATTGTATATTTATTTCGGTGTATCTTGATTTATTTGGACGAAGGGCGGTGACGAGTGCGAAGTGTTTTTCTTTGTATCATGGCTGTGGTGTTTTTCCTTTTATAAAAAGTGTACAATAACTTGATATACACCAGTGAGTGGAACCATCATTTGTATATTTTTTTAAACTGTGCTGTGTAAATAAATTGAACACCATCTGACAATTTCAACACATGGTGTTCAAAGTTCAAATTCTAAGCTCGCGGCCGTGTAGATATCCATTTTATCATCTCCCAGTTTAATTTCACGAAATGTGTGATCTTCACATGCTTGTAAGAAAATCCTCATGGTCATCATTGAATAAAGACTGTAAACCTAAATCGTGTAAATCGCCAATGACAGGCCCGTAAATTACATGGAGGCGGAGGAGGCAGCTGCCTCCTCCAACTTTTGAGCCAAAAAAAATTAAAATTTAAAGTTCATTAGAGTTTATGTTGTTTCCAATAACTAAGAACATGATACCTCCCTTAAAAAGCATTCCAAATCTTTCTTTTAGAATGAGTTAGTCAAGTAACATCTTAGAAGGCCCTAGAATCAAGGATTTTGCACGAAACGTGTTCAGTGTGCACAAAATGTGCTCAGCGTCTGGGGGCCTGGGCGGCCCCCAGATCCCCGCCTAATTTCCTGCCTCCTCCAAATTGAAGGTTAATTTACGGCCCTGCAATGATCAAAAACATTCTGCACATCCGCTCTCACCAACTATCGGGCGATAAGTGCGCGATGAGCATGCATAGCGGGAAGAGGAAAATAACCAAGCGACCATTTGACAAAAACTATTCCTTGGGGGTAATTCAAAAAACCATGCAATAACCACTGGTCACATGACAGATATATTTCTAATTGGTCATGATACAAGTAAGTTATTGAATATTTATTTCGGTGTATCTTGATTTATTTGGACGAAGGGCTTCGCACTCGTCACCGCCCTTCGTCCAAATAAATAAAGATACGCCGAAATAAATATACAATAACTATTACATACATGTTCAAATAACAGACACTTGTAAACTACAACTTGTGCTCTTGGTGATGTAACGGATTGAAATCTACAAGGGAAAAAAAATCGAAGATTGAAAAATCAAACAACAGATAAGAATCACCCCAGTTATCTGGTCATTGTGAAGTGGACATACTAAATCTTATCAGGAACTTATGAAAATTCAAAGCGTATTTCATTATTTAGTGCATTGTAAATTTCTCAACATTTTCAACTCTCTCTCTCTCTCTCTCTCTCTCTCTCTCTCTCTCTCTCTCTCCTTTTTATATATTTTTTTTATATTTTTTTTTTTTTTTTTGCACCTGAGATTTAGAGTAATGTCAGTTTTTTGGGAAGTATATTTTTGATTTCTACATTGAAGGATAATTAGGAAATTAAAAAGAAAAACTGGCGTCGCAATGCTTGTTATTAAGCTACGGTGTTCTAAACATGCATTTTTGCACTTAAAATTTATTCAATTAAACTTGATTTGTCTGTTGGTATCAACACAACATAAGCAACACACATCAATCATGACATCAAATAGATTTATAATCATGTCTTCTAACACTACAGATAAAAAGGTTTGATATTAGTAATGTAATGGAAATAAATAATGACCTTTTTGCACTTGATATACGAACAAATTCATGATATCAAATTTTGAGAGTTTAAAGGGACATATTCGGAGTAATGCCAATTTTTTAAATTTCACATAATTTTCAAGGTCTTGTCTTAAAATTTAAAATGGACCTTTAAAAAGTGGGGGTTAGAGACCAATTTTTTAATTATTGGCAAAAATACTGAATTTTTATACAAAATTTCGAGAAAATTAATCTAGAATTTCTCAAGAATCGGTGTTCTGTTTGGAAAAATATATCAACCAAATTATAACTTTCAACATTTGAACTAGCTACAAGTCTCAACTACTTGTATCATAAATTATAAAGTTGATATATACGTATAGGAGTATAAAAATAGAAGATATATTGCATGAGACAGAAATTGCAATATCATGCAGATTTAGAACTGTTTGATAAATCAATCCTTCCGCCACAAAATATAATCCCCGCCAAACCCTTTAAAAATTAGAATTGACACAAAATATTTCAACTGGACAAGGTTCAGTAATAGATGTGTAATGTGTTTGCACCAATGGGATCAGTATTGAACCAGTAAATACTTAGCTGTAGCATCCTGCGCAGTTGTGCTCAAAAGCTCAGGAGCTAACTTCCTTAAAAAATTGTAGCAAGATCGAAAAATATGATAACGTCTTAAATTTTTTAATTTTTAAAAAAACAAATATAATCCTTCAGCATTTTTCTAGCATTACAGAGTATATTGAACATATATACATAAAGGTTTGTGAAAATACATGTACACGTTTGTTTAATTTTCGGCCGTTTGTATTGGGGACTTAATCAATTGCTGGAGAAGGGCCAGAAGCTTATACTTACACATGGCGCTCTGGCTAGCAGAAGTGCTAACGTTTGTCGCAAGTTTTAAAGGTCAATCCGAAAGACTCACTTCTAAATGCCAAGCGTTTGGTGAAAGACCAATCCTGACCTATTTTTACCTCTGAGATTTGACACAGTCTTCAGGAATATAATGTATAATGATAGACTCATTTCTGGATTACACACGCACGCACGCACGCACCCACCCACCCACATATATATAATTATATATATATATATATATATATATATATATATATATATATATATATATATAAATATATATATATATATATATATATATATATATATATATGATATTTCTGTAACATTCTTATATTTATCCTGATTTCAGAAATCTTTCAGTTTGTGTTAATAATTCTTAAGTTGGATTGGTAACACATTTTTGTGAAGGGATTAATTCTCGTTAGTATATCTCGCTTCAGTGAGAGGTATGGTGTGACTGAGGATATCGCAACCTCACTATGACCTTATTAATAATTCTAGAGTGCAAATGTACTAATTAATCCGATACAGTCAATGCACGTTTGCAACCTTTTTAGGTCATATTTATAGTACCTAATAACTATTTAAATGCTTCAACAAAGATGTCAAGGCACTGGTAATCTTTTGATCCGATAACAACCAAAAAAAAAAAGACCAACTTGAAATTTTCAAGTGTGAAAATGTATTTGTGCAGGGGATTTCTATGATCATGGCTTTTCTTATATTAATACATACGCTTGAAATGAACTGTCAAAATAGCATTTTTCTTGAATTTTCACCCCGCCCCACTTTGATATGACCCAGGGTTGATAGAAAATGGGTGGGGAAAAAAATGAAAGAGGTTATAAAGCTCATTTTGATGAATTTTTTCTCTCACCCTAAATCATCTTATTCCTTTCTAATATAATTAAAACGATATATGAATGATATTTATCAACTTTAAAAGGACTGCATGTTTGTCAAAAGTCACAGTAGGATTCAATTTGTATAGCGAATTTTTGTCCAGGAAGCATAAATTCAGAGGACGTAATTTGAAGATTTTATCATTTTGAATTTGGAAATGCATGAAATTGTTAATCTAATTCTTTTACAGAAAATTACTTGTACTCTCAAGGAGATTAGGGAGTCAAAAACCAATTTTTCCAAAATTCTTCAAATTAACAAAAATTAATGCTTAACATATTTTACAAGTTTATTTTTCAATTCAGTACTGATTTATAGAAAGGACTGGATTCAGTATTCATTGTTACAATACCTAATTAAATTTAACCTCATGTACTAAAATTTTGATAGTTGGTTTATTCTAGCAAACGATTAAACATGTGATATACGCTATAATTAAAATATCCACAATAAATGTACTATACTGTAAATCAGAATGGAAAATTCTTTTCATGTCCTTTATGCACCGAAGACATACAAAGTGTAGATTTCTGTTATACAATAAAAAAAAAAATCCTAGAAAATTGAAAACAAAAAGATATGGAGGATATTCTAAAGTGAAGTTTACCTATATTCTTAAAATAATACGTTTATCGAGAAATCAAGCGGTAAAGTCGACGTCACGTTTTTACAATTTGACGGCATGATTTTCTGCAACGTTGTTTTTTCAATCACATGTTAGGCGCTTCCTTGAGTAGTCATGGAACTGTCAGTATGCACTTTAAAACACACAAGTTTCATTTATCTGTTATATATATAATTATTATATATTATATCGGTTTAAGTGTTTAGTATTGATGTTAATTAGTGCTATGCATATACTGGATTTTCGTCGAAAATAAAAAATATATTTACAGGTATTTCCCTTTCTTCGGGAAATACAGGTAAAATGAAAGTCTATAGAAATGAAAATATTTCACCTGACATCCTAAATTTATGTGTGACATATACCAAACAGTCATATTTTTAAACAGACATATTTTTAAAGTAACGTTTATCTGGGTTTACGCCCCTCCTTCCCCTATTTGAAATATTAGATCGATACAATATGAATTGCATGTATATAAAACAGCCGTCCGATTGTTGTGCTACCTGTTGGTTTACTTTCTGCGGTGTTTACAAGTTTTACAATATGTACTATTCCTTGATTGTGAACGTACATATGTATCTTACAATGCTGTAAATATGTACAAAATAGCATCGAATCCTAAACTCTTAAAACTTTGTATCAGTCAAGCCGAAAGCCTACATCAAAGGGGAGGCGAATTTTATTTATATGTGTAAACTTTAACAGGGGCCTAAGATACCATTTTCAATGATTATAATTAAAAGAGTTCGATCATACAATCTGTTTCGTTTCGTTAGGTTTCGTTTCGGTGGGTTTCGTTTCGTTTCGGTAGATTTCGTTTCGTTTCGGTAGATTTCGTTTCGTTTCGCACTTTACAGGTACCCGACAGAATCCTGTAGTTGTGGATGTTGCCCATCACAGGCTCTCAAAACCACCGCGGGTTACAGATGACAATCCTTCCGAATCATGTCATCTTAAACTTGAATTCACTAACAAGGAATAAATGCCGTCAACATTCTTCGTCATAAAAAAGTTCAGTATCATATTTCAAGTTCAAGTCTATACCATGTGTTTCCTGCAAATATACATCTACTATTGCATTCAAATTTTGAAAATACAAGCAAACTCACGAACAGTGATCGTTATTGTTTATATTCATGGAAGAAGATATATCATCGAGGACAGAGTGTTTACCTGTAGATTGATTGATTGTATCTTGCTTGAGAATTTTTAACTCGTATGGAGATGTCTGACACCAAGACCGGTGAAGGGCTTCAAATTTAGGAAATTTAGGCCTATGCTCGGCGCTTACGGCCATTGAGCAGTGAGGGTTCTTTAGCGTGCCACACCTAATGTGACATGGGACATCCGTTTTTAAGGTAATCTCCGATGACCCGTGACATTCACACCTGATGCCGAGCGTTTGACGATGGAACTGTCACTACCTATTTCAACGACTTAGGTCTGTCGCGGCTGGGATTCTACCTGTAGAGCTACATACTCGATGATTAAAGGAAAGGTGAAGATAATAAGACAGTGATTTCACAACACCTATAAAAATACAAATTAAGAGGACGGCAAACTCGGACCTCTGGACAGATCAGATGTCTGAGAAGATGGAGTAAGCATTCCCTGTCGACCGGTCACATCGGCCGTGAACCCTGTATTGTGGACAGGTAAATGAAGGAATCCATAGTCAAAATCAGTGAAGCCACTAATTCTGAAAAGTCCGAAATTCAGAGAGCCCATATCTTCAAATTGGCGAAAGAACTAAATTTCTATAATTATTATTTTTTCCAAAGATTATGCCAGTTGGAGGGTCAAATATGAAAAGGAAGAACACGACACGTTGTTAAAATGAATGAAAAGTATAGGATGAATATCAAAATCTCACACTAGACGCATTAAAACAGAAAACATTTATCCGTCTGTGTTAATTAGATATATTCGGATCTGTAATACATATGTATAATTATGTGATGAATTAAATATGTTACATGAGGAATATCTTTTATTCCAGCAGACAAAGCTTGTAACAACTTTGGCTTTGCTACTAATTTAAATGACACACAACGTTTCTCAATGATATATAATTTTCGTGACATCTCAGGTACAATTCATCTACATCCTATTTTGTTTCTACAAAAATAACTTAAAGTATACTACCAGGTCTGTTATAAAGTTTTATGTACCATATTGTGGTAGTTTGTAGCATGTAAAATATCAAAACAGGTTGTATATATGGATATTAATAAGTTACTGTATCGAAGACTTTGGATCAATCGAAGATCAAACCCAACTACTGAGCTAACCATGCCGGTATACGATGTAGAGTAATATTGTTTCTATAAACAAATTCAATCTGTATCGGAAATCAATCAAAAACATTTCATATCGAACAAATGAAAAAAAAAAAAAGTTTTAGAAAAACGTGGCAGATATGTCGCGTGTGACGGATACGAACTTGGCTATAATGCCCGCATTTGGTAATCCAACTTCAAGTTCCATTTCAAATTTTAAACACATTTAGTATCGTAGTCAATAAGACGAATGGAGATGAGTTACCGTAACTATATTGGATACAAACTTCAGAAAACCCTTACAGATACACATTGCTGGATCCAGTAAGTGCCCGACCAAGCCCCAATGAAAGGCGAAGATAATGAACATTGACCAATCTCATAAATCCTACCAGGAATATTAATACAAAAAAAAAGAGTTGGGCAAACACGGACCCTGGACACACCAGAGGTGGGATCAGGCAAACACGGACCCTGGACACACCAGAGGTGGGATCAGGTGCCTAGGAGGAGTAAGTATCTTTAAGTATATTTACTCCTCATGACAATATTAACTGCTGTGGAGAGACCTACCGTGCTACATGTACAATCTATTCGAGAAGTGATGTAAATCATAAATTCCGAAGAAATATCAGTGTATATGAAATTCCGAAACTTTTCCGAAATGAACAGTATGAAAACATACGTCTTTTAAACACAACCATTCCTTAAATAAAGGACTAAGCTTTTTGACACCATAGACAGTTGCTTCTTCAATACAAATTGGAACTTGGAATTTTCCATACCTTGTGATCAGTCATCCAGGAAATTCTTCATTCTGAAGTTAATATTGAAAACAAAAATGATGCTAGAGTTCCTCATTGAAAATATCTAGATTTTCACACAGTCTGTTAGAATTTTCAGTCACGAATTGTTCTCCTTTATTAGCTTACCTGTTTTAGAATTCTTATAACGCAGGATTTCTTCAAAAGGTTCTAGTCACGAGAAGAACAAAAATCTTGCTTTGGCCTCCAACTTTACATATAGATTTAATCATTGACAATACTCACTTTCATTCATATGTCGATTCGATATGAACCCGAGAAATAAACAATAACATAGGGTCTTCCATATTATCTGTTTCATATTCATGATACTCATATTATTTTATTGAGCATTGACGTTAACAGGAAACTAACAACTCACTATGACAAACGGGATGACTTTATTTATTTCTCCATCGTCAACTTCCCATATTTATGTGACAAAATTCATTATCACTTGCATAAGGTGAGTATGTTTGTCAACTGATCCTATATACGAGTGTATGTACTGGGTATGGTGAATTTTAAAACCAAGACAGGATACGGACATTATAAGTTAACGTTTAAAGTTGGTATTGTGCAAATATTTTGGTCGATATAATCATCTGATTTGCAAATATAACCTGATCGAATGCTGTCTAATGTGTTTAGTACCAATTATTAGGCCAGACTTTACCTACTGATTTTGATTACAGATTACTCCATTTACCTGATCAAGATATAGGGCTCATGGCCAGTGAACAGCTGGGTTTTGAATCAATAAAAATTTTCGTTTTTCAGCCTCGATAAGTTGTAGAAAAAGTAGGATTTTCGTTATTGCGTATAAATGAAAAAGAAAGAACACACACACAACACATATTTATTAAGTCAAACAAGTCCTAACATCAATGATGTAAAAGAAATCAAGTAAAATGCAAAATATAAGAAATCTGAGGCAGATATTTAAAGTAGAAGTGAAATAACAATCATTAACAACTGCAAATTTTATTGTGTTGATGTAATATCTAACGATGAAAAAACTGAAACATGGAAAATATATTTCTTTTAAGTCTTTCTTTGGTAAACGTTTTGATGGCCTCCAGATATTCGAGCCCCGGTGGGATTTTTTCTTTTTAAATTCCTGTTTACCCTCAAAGAGTCAGGAAGACAGAGATGATCAATGACATCATAATCACTAAAGAAGAAGCTAGATTCAAACCTGAAAAAATAGCAGTAACTCGTGTCACCGTAAGACCGAAGCAAGATTATCAGATTTTTGCCTTATATATCGAAAATACAAGTATATCGTTCTCATGATGCCCAACATCTTTCCGTACCATGGGTACGTTAAGACGGGTCATGAAAAACCTGGTTGAGATAAAATCCGCAAGCAATGTGACGTCATACCTAAAATAAGTATATCACTAAGTATGTAATTCCGATTTTATATTCTTGTATTCATGCATAAATATAATTCATGCAGCTACAAATATCGGAAGCAATACAAAATGTTCTAACTGTATATTGAGTGACGATGAACAGCTGTGTTATTGCAGTCCAATTTTCCTTGTCACACATTAACATAAAACTGAAAAAAGTGTCAGAACATTACGCCGCATATTTTAAAGTCTTTTAATACACCTTGTTGAAAGGTAATTAATAAACTAACGTACACGGACATCGCTGATAGAATTGTTTTAAAGTCTTTTAATACACCTTGTTGAAAGGTAATTAATAAACTAACGTACACGGACATCGCTGATAGAATTGTCTGCCAGAAATCAATGAAAACTCTAGATCATCACTGTAAAGTGTACCCCCCCCCCCCCCCCAAAAAAAAGATTTGGCCGCTCGGCCATCTAGGCAAGTCAAGATTAGTCAAGACTTGCCTAGATAGCCGAACGGTCTAGTGCGCTGGTTACATGCTGGTAGGAGATTTGGTTCCGCAGGTCGTGAGTAAAACCCCGGGTAGGGGCGGAATTGGGTATCCAAATAAAGTGAAATTTTCTGTGCTTTATATTAAAATATTTCTTCATTTAGGGGCAGTTATGTTCATTTAAGAGTTCATTGCTATTTCCGTGTTTTATATATATATATATATATATATATATATATATTACAAAAACTATTTTAAAATCTAACGCCTGAGGATTATAAAATGAAAGCGCTTGCGTTAAATTTTTAACTTTGTGTACTGTTTATTCTATTTCTTTTAATATTTTATACCAGACACTGTGATTTTTAAAAAAAAACACAATTTGGATATATATATATATATATATATATATATATATATATATATAAGGATCATTATTGTAGTTACTGAAGAATAAATAATATCAGTGTTATCTTATATTACTGTACATTAGATGTATTATCGATGAATTATCATAACCGACATAATCATCATCATCATCTCGTACCTGCACCTCCCTCCCCACATTCCAGGGTGTTAGTACAACCAGCGTAGTCCGAAGTTTCATCGCTGCCGTCGTCACAGTCCGATGCACAGTCACACTGGAAGGTCTTCTGAATACAAGTCATCGATCCTGCTTTGCAGGTAAAGTATCCAGTCGGACAAAGCTACAAAATGATACACCAGATGTAACGCAATGATCAATGCAATGGTTTAAGTTTTAGAATAGGTAATACCTCGGCAGTGCTTTCTAGTCTACACAATTGACCACTGTATCACGCCCTATTATATACTGAGATCCACCTACTTGTTGGTAGGTTCCCGCGGCAACGGTAGGACAATCGTCAGTGTTACAGTCTCCAAAATCACCAGAGCCTCCGGTACAAGACTTTCCGCCGTTGGCAGGTTTGGGATTGTCACATGTCCTCGACCTTGACCTTTTACCTCCTCCACAACTCTTGCTGCATCCTCCCCACTGAGACCAGTTTGTCCACGCACCATCAACTGTGACGAACACAGGTACATTGTAAATATACATCACCCACACATAAAGCCGTGAACTGCATTATTTGATAAGAATTTTTTTTTCAAAAAAAAGGCCAACTATGGCTGCAATTGGTTTTCCTTTTTAATTGCTCAAAAACGACATACTTATGCAGACTTGTGTGTTACAGTTCTGGGAACTGGTACTGGTCCCTGGACATCTGGCTCCGCCATGCTGAGGAGAGGGATTAGTGCAGCTCCTGTCCCGATCCTGTGTACCTCCACCACACGTTACAGAACATGTCTTCCAAGATCCCCAGTTCGCCCAGTTTCCGTCAACTAAAATGATATATGTGAAGAACGACAGAACGTAAACAATCAATCAATCTCCTCTTTCTATCATTATAGTTAAATACGAAAATGATTCCAATAGTTGTGAACACTGAGAATTGCTGAGATAGATATTTGTAAAACTGATCTACGGGTCCTATTATTGCTGATGAACTTTACCCTAAAATCAATTCTTATTCTTGTATTGTTACCTTCGGCACAAAACTTAATCTTCATATTTCTACTGCATTAAAAAAAATCCCCTTCATTTTTATGAAAATTGATGTTTCATGTATCTATGGTTGACAGGCATTGTGAAAACACCCTTCTCAAAGATATTTTTCATAGACATCACTTAAAATCATTTTGTTTTGAAAATCACCTACTTGGACAAGGATTGGAGTTACAAGATTGGCGGGAATCGGTACTTCCGGGACAATTAGCGCCTCCATATTGAGGTGCAGGGTTTGTGCATGTTCTTTTTCGCCCCTGTGTCCCGCCACCACAAGTCACTGTGCACGTGTTCCAATTTCCCCAAGCCGCCCATGCTCCATCAACTATATATTGTAACATGCATGTATAAAATTTCTATAAGCCGCGAAACAATGAATACATACTTATCTATTAGGAAAATATTTACATCGGAATGAATTTTCATAATCTCGTGAAAATTTAAAGATCTGGACCATGTTGCACAGAAGTTAGTTAAGTTTAAGTGACAATTAAAGTCTAGTTATCACTATATAAATGTAAAGAGATTATGACAAGTTAATTGTTAGTTTAAGTTTACTAACTTCCTTGCAACTGGGTCCTGTGTATTATGCATAGTATAGACCTAATAGCATATTTATTACAGACATATTTGTTTGAAATACAAAACTCAAACCTATCAGGTGTAGCTTACTTGGACAGTTATGCGTGTTGCATCTCTGTGTCGCCGAGGAAAAGTCCGTGCAGTACTTTCCTTTATACTGTGGAGTAGGATTGGTGCACGTGCGAGAGCGTGATTGTATACCACCACCACACGTCTCTGTGCACGTGCCCCAACTGCCCCACGCTGCCCACTTTCCATCAACTGAAAGAGGAATTTAACACCTGTTTAAAGCTTTTACATTGTACTGCTACATTTGTGTGTTCATAAGTATATATTTACTCGTAACTAATAATAAAAATATCTGTAAACATCATATCTTTATGACATTATATTAGATAGAAAAAATTAAAACTAGTGGAATGTATATGAATTTTGTTTTGACATTCAGACTATTATCTAACGGAGAAGTAGTAACTCACTGGGACAGTGGTGTGTGTTACAACTCGTGCGACTATCAGCTGATCCCGGGCAGTCTTTTCCGAGGTACTGAGGCCTGGGATTAGTACAAGTTCTTGACCTATCCTTGGTGCCCCCGCCGCAGGTGACCGTGCACGAGCCCCAGGAACTCCAAGCCGCCCAGACACCATCAACTAAGCATAAAAAAATAATGTGAACTCCCATGTGCGATTTAACTAACGTTGATATGAGGTAAAAGGTTAAAGTAACCAATACCCAATTTATCTTAATCCAAATTTTATACCGAGTTCAAAAAGATGATAACAACCTGAAGGTTTGATTGCAGCAAGAACAACACGTTAAAATTGACAGCTTTTGATTAAAGTATAAACAACTGTACTCTCTGACAGAGTCATCTGGGTAGATGTAAAAGCGATACGAGTATCACTAAAGCATGTCAATCCTATACATACTTGGACAGTGGTGTGTATTACAGGTTGTCCGGCTTGACCCTGATCCAACACAGTTTCTTCCATTATATCTTGGAGCAGGGTTAGTACATGTCCTTGACCTGTCCTTGGTACCACCACCACATGTCACTGTGCAAGACCCCCAGCTAGTCCATGACACCCAGTTCCCGTGAACTGTAAATATAAGTTTTGTTAGATAACGATCAAGGACAAGGTAAAGTAAGGGGCCCATGCAGCCCCCATTTTCATGGAAGTTGGCGCATTTAACGAGAAAATTATTTATTGGCTTCTTATAACACCTCGTATGAAGTATGACTGCACCATCGAAAGAGATACAAACTTTCAATTGTTTTATATAAAAAAATTAATTTTTTTCCAGAATTAGGAATTTAAGTTGTTTTGTTTGCAAACACTAGTCTAGTAAAAGATTTTAAAGTCCAAATTTCGCTATGATTAGATGCATGATATAAATACCTAATAAAATATATCTAAATTCCTCAAATTCACGTTCTAATCGTTTTTAATAAAAATCAATTATGAAAAGTTAAAACATTATTTGTTAATATGTTTAAAATCTACATGTTTTTCAAAGAATATTTCCGAAAAAAGATATTGGAATGATAAGGACAAAATTTAGAAATATTTGAACCGAACCCGATCGCAATTAGATTGAAACCAGAAAACTACATTTTCGTGATGTAAAATGGTTACTGAATTAATTGAGTTTACAAGAAAACATTAACACAAGCGTAAACTGGGCCGCAAAATCCCGATATAAACACTGTTATTAGGGTAAAAAAAACTCGATCACTTCCGTATAATTGTTTTAGATATTCTAAAAATCTCAAAATAGTTGTTAATAACATACGCTTCTTACTTTCATTATTATTTTGATTGACATGGTGAATTAAAGATTAGTCTTTTTGACATCATAGACAGTTGTTTCTTCAATAAAAATGGAAAACGCAAATATATTAATATTTAGTGATCAGTCATTCAAAAAATTTCTTTGTTAAACGACACTGATTCCACGCACAAGTACTCTGAAGTTGAAATAAAGAACATGCTCGAGAACCTCATTGACAATATCTTTGTAGTCTATGGTGATCAGGTCTTCCAACATTCTGTTGGAATCCCCATGGACATGAATTGTGCTCCTTTGTTAGCTGACCTGCTGTTATGTTCCTACGAGGCAGAATTTGATCAAAAACATCTACGTGAGAAGAAAGAAATTCTTGCTGTGGCCTTCAATTCGACATTTTTAGATATATTGACGACATATTATCTATTTACAATAATAATTTTCATTCATATGTCTATTTGATATCCAGGTGAACTCAAAATAAAAGACACCACAGAGTTGTCCACTTCTGCTTCAAACTTAGATATTTTATTGAACGTATATATTAAGGGAACGTATATATTAAGGGCAAGTTAACAACTCAACTTTATGATTTCGGCTTCTCCATCGCCAACTTCCCATATTTTCACTAGGTAAATCAACTCAGTACTCATTTCTGCCTTGTAATTCAAATGTCAATCGCTATAAAGAACACCAAACTTTAGATGAAAGGCGAAGACAACGAACAGTGATCAATCTCATAGATCCCACCAAGAATACAATAAAGATTTGGGTAAACAAGGACGCCTGTACATACCAGAGGTGGGATCAGGTGTCTCGCAGGAGTAAGCATCCCCTGTAGACCGGTCACACCCGCGGAGAGCCCTATCTCTTGATCAGGAAAACGAAAAGTCCGCAGCTAAAATTAGTGTGCCAAGAACGGCCTAACTATTGGTATTGAACACATCAAACAGCATGTAACCCAATGATAGGTTATATGGGCAAATTAGATCATTATAACAACCATAGAATTTGCGAAATGCTGACCTTGAACGAGACTGTTGAAACCCCTGTAACATCAACTTGTTTACCAGTAGGCTACCTCGATTTAAACACTGATCATATGTAGAACAAGATCGTGCGTATCGAATCAGTTGAGATATATAAACACCATATGCAGGTGATAATGGAATATTGCTACATAAATATGCAAATTTGTCGATGGAGAAGTTTAAATCATCCCGTTTGTCAAATATTTGAGTTGTTAGTTTGCCGTTAATATTCATTTTTATCAAAATATCTAAGAACGAAACAGATGTACAATGCAGATGTGAAGGTATCCGTGGTGTCTTTTATCTCGAGTTCAAAGGGATATATAAAATCGGCATATGAATAAAAATAATTATTGTTAATACATAAAACGTCGTCGATATATCTAAATGTCGAGTTGAAAGGCCACAGCAAGATATATTTTCTTCTCATATAGAAGGTTTTGAAAAAACTCTGCATAATAAAATAAAAATAAAAACAGATTAGCCAATAAAGGAGCACGATTCGTGCCCATGGAAATTCCATCAGACTGTTGAAAGTCCTAATCACGAAAGACTACGAAGATATTGTCAATGAGGTACTCCAGCGTATTTGTTTTTAATTTCAACTTCAGAGTACTTTTACGTGGAATCAGAGTGGCCTTCAACAACGTAATTTGTTTTGAATGACTGATCACTAGATGATAGGTGAAGATAAAGATCAGTGTTTCAAGAAATGTCTAACAATCGGTATGAAACACGTCAGACAGCATTGCCAGGGTGTCAAACCACTTTTAGTTTAAAAAATATAGGATTATAGGAATTGTTTTGCAGTTTATAGGACATGTATATATATATATATATATATATATATATATATATATATATATAAGCACTAAAGTTCCAACAACACCCGATACCTCAGAGTGTCGGATCCACAACATGGATACAAGGTCAAATACAAAAAAATATACAAAGCACTAAAATGACCAACGACACAAACAACGAGATTGTCAAATTTTAGGCGTCCCTTCTTCAGGACAAACGAAAAGAATTCCCGAAAATTTGACAATCTTGTTGTTCGTGTCGTTGGTCATTTTAGTGCTTTGTATATATATATATATATATATATATATATATATATATATATATATATATGGATTTTTACAGCAGATTTATAGGAATAAATAGCGTTTTTATTAAAGAATTTGTATAAAAGTTTATTGTTTCTGTAAAACAAAAATCCAGCTAGGTGGAGAAGAAATGATATTAAACATAATCAAAATACTTTCAGATGGGGACAGTTTTCATCAAATAGACAGTTATTATACAATCATCATAGTTATTCTCTTCATAACAATCTACATGTATAAATTAAATATCAATCTAGCATCAGCTCCTGGATTTTTCTTCTTTTTTTATCAGTTTTGAAAATAGGTCTGTCATTTTTGGGGATATATAGGGCTTTATAGGGATTTTAATGACTTATAGGGAAAATATAGGAACCTTCAAGTCTATAGGAAAATATAGGAATGAATAGGGACTTGACACCCTGCATTTGACCCAATGATAGGTTGTATTTGCATACTAGATCGTTATAACTAGCATGCGAAATGCTGACTATAATCAAAACTGTTGAAATCCCTGTACCATCAACTTGTCTGTCAGTACATTGTAGCTTGCCTCGATATGAAGCAACTGTCTATAATGTCAAAAGGTCTAATCTTTAATTTGTCGTAAGGAATGGTCGTGTAAAGTGTTGAACAGTCATACGTTTTGATTTTGTTGATTTGAGAAAGGTTTTGCGATTTCAAATTTACTAAAAGTTCTTTGGTATCCATATTCAATTTGCACCATTTCTGGTATATTCTGTGGCACAGTGCGTTTAAAGTTTCTCCTTCATAGCTGTTAATATTATCGTGAGGAGCAAAAATAGGGGCTTGATAGAACATTTACTGGATCCAACAATGTCGATAGAGTTACATGTATATACTATATAGGTATATATGAAAGCACCAAAAACCAAATACTGTAATTAATAGACACACGTTCAACTAAGTAAGGATACCTACAGTGTATGCAATGCAGTCCTTACGCTCGATAGAAAATACGCTTTTTATTGCCCCCACTCATATATGTATATAATGACACATGATTGTCGCGGATTTGAGCGGATTTGATAGGTACACGTATGCTTGACTATTGTCAATTTGGTT
Organism: Ostrea edulis; assembly: GCF_947568905.1. NCBI lineage: Eukaryota > Metazoa > Mollusca > Bivalvia > Ostreida > Ostreidae > Ostrea > Ostrea edulis. The sequence goes on from NC_079172.1 coordinate 40,009,922, forward strand.
AAAAATAGGACATTGGGGATTGCTATTAACCTTGTAACATTCTTATGGATTTGGAATATGTGATATGTTAAAACTGATTCTTACAGAAGTATTTATCTTGAGATAGACATGTTCATGGTTACTATCTACAGTTTTGTTCACTGTTATTTTTCAAAACAGATTATTGTCGTAAGAGGCGACTAAATGGGGCGATCCTTCAGTTGAGATAGCAAAAGTTGAGACCCCGTGTCACAGCAGGTGTGGCACGATGAAGATCCCTTCCTCGTTAAATGCAATCACATGAGTGAAAAAGCAAGCAAAGGTATTGAGGGTGTGGTTGGTGGGATCCTCGATTCTTAAGCCCCATTTACATTTTAAACAGCCGTGTCTAAGTAAAACCAGATCTAATTAGAGAAAATCCACGAATTTTCATTTTGTGTTTTGCCATGCACTTTTCTGAGATAAATCAACATGTTCTATTAGTACTCTATCAAGTTATTCTACGAAGTGTTCGACATTCCACCTTGCTCTGTGCAAAAGACACGTCAGTTGTATTTTCGAAGTGAGGATCACGGGTCTTAGTGCAAGAACACCCGTATTGAATAGTTGATTCGGACATTGTAGAAGAATGGAGTGGGTATCAGTCAGAACATCAGAGGGCAATCTATACTCCTATCAACTTAATGTAGAAGAGAAACTTACTTGGACAATGATGTGTATTACAGTCAGCAGTACTTGTGGAAGATCCAGCACAGTTTCTGCCATTGTATTGTGGAGCGGGGTTGTTACATGACCTGCTCTTG